>NW_007067477.1:97376-137728 GCF_000164805.1 Carlito syrichta
AACTCAAAAAAAAAAAAAAAAAAAAGATCTGCTGAAATGCCAACAGGCAAATCTTCATGATTTTAACTGGCACCAGGGTTTAAAGTATAGCTATGCCTAGACGTCCTAAATTTAAGCCCGGCATCCCCCATAATAGAGGAAAGTGACCAAGTATAAAATAAAGGCCAGATAGCTATGCCTCACTTTAACCATCAGAACTATTGTCTTGCCCCAATTCCCTGTGGTCAAGGCACTCACTGCCCTAAAATATCCCACAGTGGGCACAGACACCCTGACCCAATGAAAAATGAATGAAAATTAGATTAAGCTTTTGACACTTACAAATTGGCTTGACAAAATGGGAATGCAGACTCCCTCCCTCTACCCCAAGATGAAATAATTCACATGGTTCAGTGTCATTTAAATCAGGGCCTTTAAAGATTGAAACGTGTTATGCAACAGTTAAGTGACCAAGAGTAGCAACAAAGAGTAACAGCTAAGAGTGAAGGGGTGACTCTTCCCACTGCTTCTCCACTGAACACCAGTTGGGCCTATTGACACCGTTCTTAAACCAGAAGCAACTAGATGGTGCCCCATGGTCGACAGCTGCTACCTTGAGGCCATGGTCTAGTACCTGTAACGCCCCGACTCCCAACAACCAGATTATGAAAGGGCCGACTCCATCTAATCAGCAACTGAGAAATATTTTGCTACCATGAATTCAGCTAATATTATCTGCACAGTGCCTATTTCCACAGCCTCTCAGCCACTTGGCTTTTTCTCTCCCAAGAGACACAGTCCACCTTTACCAGGCTGCTCATGGGATCTCTCAGCAGCCTTCCACACAGTCTTTGCAGACAAGAGCTTAACCATATCCACCTTTCTCCAGGAGCACAAGTTCGATGGCTGATGACTGCTCCTCCAGGGAGACTTGTTCAGCATATTCACTAAGGACATACAAATACTCACAAAGGAGCTCACAACAAAAGGATGGATTGTTATATTGCACAGAGTAAAAGGCTCTATCACTTCTACTAAATTCTTGAAAGTTGGCCAGGCTCGGTGGCTCAGCCTGTCATCCCAGTGCTTTGGGAGGACAAGGCAAGTGGCCTGCGGGGACCAGCCCAGGCAACTTGGCAAGACCTAGTCTCTACAATCTATCAAAAAACTAGCCGGGCATGGTAGCATGCACCTGTAGTTCCAGCTACTTGGAAGGCTGAGGCGGAAGGATCACCAGAGTTCAGCAGGTGGATGCTGGGGTGTCCGTGAGCGTGCCACTGCACTACAGCCTGGGCAACAGAGTGAGACTCCGCCTCAAAAAAAAAAAAAAAGAAAAAAAGAAAGTTACTTGGTAAACCCAAGTCTGTTGTAGCCCTGAAACTTAAGAAATGGATATTAACCCTCTCTCAATGCCTACAACGTTAATACGAATCCGATATCTTTTAGCCCCTTTTGGGTTCTGGAGGCAGTTTGCAAATTTTCCTTAATCGCATTAATGCTGTTACTTACAAATTGGCCCATCTTGAGGGAGAACCGCTTCTACAAAGACTAGACGATGCCCAAATGGAAATCAACAGGCACTCCAATTAGTACCTCCAGACTCATCTCATGCCTCCTGGAGTGTCTGGACCACCTATGATGATCATGAATTGCCCATAGGTTTCTGATGCAAGAAACCTTTCCTGACCTTGAACTATAGAACACCTTTAGACTGGCCACATACTGGGCTTTTCTGGAAATAGACCTTGAGCCTATGACCCCCTGTTCCCAGGCATCCATAATGCCTTGGGTCACTGAAGCAGAACCCCATGAGTTTGGGATGGCCATGAGACCTCCTTGCAACAGGATGGAATCAAACCCAGGCCTTCTGGCATATTCCACCGGAAGGAGGGCGTGGCCTTCTCTGCCCTCAGCACCATGGTATCTGGCTTCCCTCAGATACCGTGGTGCTAGAGGAGGCTACCCCTTTCTCAAAGCCCTTGGCTGTCAGGGCAGCCCTCTGGGATCCACAGAACGAACCGCAAGGGAAGGTCATATACTTTACAGATGATGTTGCCACCATCGTATGCGATGGAGCTCAGTGGTGAGCTGCTGCTTTTCACTCCTTTACCAGGACGTACCTAATAAAGAA
This sequence comes from Carlito syrichta, assembly GCF_000164805.1. NCBI lineage: Eukaryota > Metazoa > Chordata > Mammalia > Primates > Tarsiidae > Carlito > Carlito syrichta. Next base: position 99,487 of record NW_007067477.1, read on the forward strand.
CACAACCCGAGGGTCAGCACAGTTGGCATACTCAAGTATTCATCTTAGCACCGGTCGCCCTGGCCAATTGGCCCCATTTGCACATTTTTACAAATGTAGGCCATTGCCTAAGCTTCATGCTTTGGGCATGAACTCTGGGAATTTCTTCAAGAACTCTGGGAATCTTGCCTCATGGATACTCAAAATTTAAACCAAGCCAACAGATTTCTCTACGTATACTAGGCCATGACACAAGACTTCAGCAGGATACTCCTTATCCCACTTGGAGTTCTAGACACGAATGACAGTTGCCAAGACACTCCTGTCACTTCTCAGAATTACACAACGCTGGGATCTTGTAGAAGAAATTCAATGGAAATTCAACCTCTGCCACAGGCCTCAGGTGGCTAGGTCCAGGTAGGCAGTTTAATTGAGAAGCCTAATGAACTTTTCGAGGACTCCAATGTAAGTCACAAAAGAGCAAAGGTTCCTTCTCCCCCCAGTTGTCACTACTGCTCTAGATATTGACTAGTCTAAATGCATGTCCCCTGGGGACACACGCTCTCCATATCAATGTCACACACGTCTTTCTGTGTGGCCTGGGTTTCTGTTGCCTTCATTGACTATACATGAGATACCTCTAAAGTTCGTGCTTTTGATGACTCTTTCAAGTTGTAGCCCTCTCCCCTCCTTGACGGGCGCCTACTTTGCTTCCTAGAAAAGCACTTCTCCAAATCCCTAAACGTCCCGGTTATCATTAAGATTTCAACCAAGGGCAAAGCATCAAGGGGTCAATTGTGGCATAAGGCCAGAAATGAAGCCTTGACATCCGATAAATTAGGTATCTAATGGACTAACCACCGTTCTCCTTCCCACTCTGCTCCCATAGATAAAGTCCCCTAGCCAAACATCCCTCCTAATCAAAAAGACTAGCCAGGATTTCCACTTATCCTTGAGCACTTATCCTTGAGTTCCAGTTCCTGCTTGCCTGCCAAATCAGGAACCAGAGGCACCCCACCTTAATACCACAAAGTCTGTATCCCACAGCCCTGGCTGTTCACTCTGCTCCCGAGTGCAGCTCCTGTGTGTGTGGTCCTGCATGGTGCAGTGTCCTCTTTCCCTGAGTCATCAGTATATGTGACTAATAAACTGATCATCTCATCTCCTCAACGTCAGGTGTTATTTAGCTCACCCTCACCACCAGGGTCAATAGGAGATGATTAAAACACCCTACTGCCAAGACCACTTTCTTTTTTATCTTGAACAAAAGTGTCAGGTTTGCAAATGTCCTGTGTCCACACTGACCCCATTGAGTTGCAACCTGTCCTGTTTCAACTGTACATTGAGACCCACTGCCATCGTCTCAGGTAGACCTGCTCAGGTAGAGGATGTGCCTCTGCATTCTCTCTGTTCCAACCCAGAATATAACTCAGTACCATAATCTCTTTAAACCACTCTGAGCCCTTATGGAGATACATGACCTTGGTACAGAGACTCACCACTCTGAGAGCCTGGGAGCTCCCTGAGGTAGGACTCGGGCCCATCTGCCTGGGCACTTCTCTTCACCATTGTTCTCTGCCTTTTTAGAATCATAGCACATCTGGAACTTCTTTAAGTGAGGTGGAGTCCTGAGCACCTTCACAGAGACTCGGATAACAGCTAGGGCCTTATTACATCTTGAATTCTTCTCACACCACGCTTCATTTCTCTTACCAGAAATATAAACACTAACTTTAACATCATCATATACTCTTTGCCACTCTACAGTTTGTTCTCAGTTCTCCAGTCTCAGCCCCAAAAGTCTTCTTATTCAAAGAGTCAGGCTACTGTCAGAAACAACGTTGACTTTCATGACTGTGGCTCTTTATTTGGATTTTTAAAATATTGGAAACTTAAGTGATCTTTTGTTCTAGATTATATGTATCATTCGTCAGTGAACAGAGACCACAGAGAGCATTAAATATAAAGTAATAAATAAATCTCAGTTGACAACTAAAAATTGTATCAGTCATCTACATGTAGAAAAGCCACTCTTAACTGGGTCTTTAGTTAGGCAGTTGCTTTTTATATTTTGTACACTTCTTTATAAGTAGCATTGTATTTAATCCTTACCACAAATGTCATACACACACATACACACACACACAGAGAAAGAGAGAGACAGAGAGAGAGAGAGAGAGAGAGAGAGAGAGAGAGAGAGAGAGAGAGTCACAGTTTAAAAGATATAACTGAAGTTAAGTCTTCCAGATACTAAGAGATTTGCCCTAAGTTAGGATTTAAGTCCTGTTATGTACAATTCCAAAACATAGACTTTTAATCATTTCATTATATTGCCTCTTTTCTACAGACATGCACTGCCACACCCAGCTCATTGTTTTTATTTATTGTAGAGACAAGGTTTTGCTATGTTGCCCATGTATAAATTTGAATAAACTTACTTTCTGTTTTTTATACTTAGTATTATGTAATATATATACAGTATAGCTATGTATATGTAATCTGGGAACACACACACGTTCAGATGCCTTAAAATTCTTTCAGAGGATAAAATGGAAGCAAACATTTCTATTGCTGCCAGTATAATCCTATCGATAATTTAATTATTCTGTTATTTTTAGGTGTGTTAGTTTTACTTTCCAACTTATCTTCTGTGTTGCAACAATCGTCAGAGTTCATTAAACACAGTAAGAGGTCAATATGAATTTTTGTTTAATAATCCCAAGATTTTTTGGGTTTAATTTTAGACTTTTTAATGCACTCCATTTTTATAGTTTTGTGTTAAAATCTGAAAATAAGTGTGCAGTTTATGAAAGGACATTTTCTGGTCACAAGGGATAGATGATTCCAAAGAACACAGCAAAACCCACTACTGTGTTAGGTTCCCTGAGGGAAACTGACAGTTGACCGCGCTGTTTACCAGTCCTTTGGGTCATTATTATACAGTAAAAATATCAATATGCATGCTACTATAAAATTCAGGACTTTCACTTTGAAAGCTGGAATTGAGATTTGATGACCTTCTCCAAGCTATGCACACCTTGACCTGAATATCCTTTCAGCTCAGTAGCTGCTGAATGATCAGGCCCTCTGCTCCATCCATCTGCTCTAACAGTGACCGCTTTCAATTTTTTTTTTTTTATGAGCTTCAGATATTTTTCTTTTTATAGCTTTGCCAACCTGATCATATTACATCCTGACACTAGGTAGTGTAAATTAATTACTCTTCTTTCTTATGTGCTACTCCACAAAGAACCAGAGTTTTCACTTTAACACTTGATTAAATTATGGGAAGGAGAAGACAAAAAAAAAATTAGGTCTCTGGGAAAATTTCATCTCACCTGGGCCAGGCTGGAGACTGAATTTAAGCAAATAAACTCGTCCTGAGATTTTTTTTTAACAAATCTTCGTAGGGGAGATGGGGAGAAAAATGGACGAGAGAGTGTAAGGTTGGATAAAAAAAAGTCTGTGTACTGAAAATGAATTGTATGCCACGTGAACTAGGACAAGTATTTCTCAAACTTGTCTGTTCATGAGGCTCAGCTGAGAAGCCTGATAACAATACAGACTCCCTGAGGCTTTTGACTCAGAGTCTGATACCACAGGTGTCACAAGCACCCTGGGTGATTATGGTTACACTAGTTTGAGAATAACTGGAGTAAAAGTTAGGTCACATTCTCCTCCATCTTTCTCCAAACAATACCCTGGGAGCGGGTGTCATAAATACATATATTTTGTTACTTCAGGATCTAACAGCAGGTATTATCCCAATGAATGAATTACATACTGGTGGTTTTCACAAGTATAGCAAGGCAATAACACAGCCTCGGACACCTACTCATCCAATTTCAGACCTTATGACAAGTCTCCTTGTAGAATCAAAAATTAAATCAAATCACAAAATTAACGTTGTCAATACCTGCTCTGCCAGGGCATATGCTGGGGTCCTTGGCTAGACCAGTCATCCCCTGGACACACTCGCCTTTCACGGCGATAATCCACCCTGAAGTTCAGCAGGAAATCAGCTTCATAGGAAGTCCCCTAAGCATTCTATGCGGATGAGGCAAGAACACATGGATTCGAAGTGTAAGAACACATGGATTCGAAGTGTGTGTAGACAGTGTCTACTGGTGTTCCATGAGTGCTTTCTGAATGAACGTCACACTGATTAGCACCGCGATCCACATCATTTGCAGATCCTGCCTGTGTGGACGGGAAGTTTACATGATCGAACGTCATCCAAGAGTTCTGTTGGCATTTTAAGCATCGCCACATTTATCCCCGAGGCAGCATGTCTGAACGAAGAAAGACCTTTCAAGCCATCCTGTGACTTTGTTCACTTCACATCAGGTTTTCTCCTTTGACATTGGATTAAGGATGCTGAATAATTTTAGCATGAGAAAACGCCCCCAAATCTACCATAATTAAGTTAACTAAAGAAACTTCTGAAAAGCTGCCTTTGCAACAATCAAAGAATCTGTATGCTGATGCAAAATTCTTTTTAACATTTTTATTTGAAGAATGCGGGGTACAATTCAGGATTAGATATACAAATGGTCACTGTACAGGTAAAGTTTGGGCCTCACTTTGGTCCCTACTTCGCCTGGTTCGAGATCAGGTACCCTTATTGATGAAGTGTGCTCCCCCCTCTCCCCTGGCAGTTTCCCACTACTGCCAAACCCTTTAAAAAAATAGTATTATGATAATTGTTCACTTATGAGTGAGAACATGTGCTACTCAGTTCTTTGTTTCTGTGTTAGATCACAGAATACGACAGACTCTAAATCTTTATAAGTTGCTGTGAAGCTCATAATTTTGTCCTTTATGGTTGTATAATATTCCATCATGCACCACATTTTTTTTTATCTAGTTCACTTTTGATGGGCAGCACGGTTGGTTCCATGTTTTTGCTATTGTGAATGCTGCAATAAACATGTGTGTACAGTATCTTTTTCAGAGAGTGATTTGAGTTCCTCCAGGTATAGTCTCAGAAGGAGAATTGCTGGGTCATATGGAAGGTCAATTTTTAGAGCTTTTAGGAATCACCACACTGTTTTCCACAGAGGCTGTACTAGTTTACACTCCCAACAACAGTGAAGAAATGTTCCCTTTTCCCACATCCTCTCCAGCATCTGTTGTTTGTTGAGTTATCAATGATGGCCATCCTGACTGGAGTTAGGTGGTATCTCAGTGTGGTTCTAATTTGCATTTCTCTGATGATTAGTGAGGCTGAGCATTTTTTCATGTAATTGTTGGCTGCTCGTATGTCTTCTTCTGAGAAGAGTCTCTTCATATCTTTTGCCCACTTTTTAATAGGGCTTTTTGTTTGTTATGAGGCTACAATAATCAAAACAGCCTGGTATTGGCACAGGAAAAGACATTTGGACCAAGGGAACAGGATAGAGATTCTGGAAGAAAAGCCTCAATTTCTCAACCAACTCATCTTCAGCAAAGCCTCCACCATCAACCACTGGGGAGAGGAGAACCTATTCAGTAAATGACCTTGGAAAAACTGGCTGACCATACGCAGAAGCTTAAAACAAGACCCCTATCTCTCACCATACCCAAAAATCAGCTCTAAATGGCTGAAAGACCTAAACGTAAAACTTCAAAATATAAGAACCTTAGAAAATGCAGGAGACACCCTTATGGAAATCGGCATAGGCAACCAATTCCTGATCAAAACCCCAAGTGCCCAGGCCATAAGAGGTCAGATAGACAAGTGGGACCTCATCAAACTGAAAAGCTTCTGCAAAGCAGAAGAAACCATCAAGAGAGCAGGGAGACAGTCCACAGAATGGGGAAAAAAATATTTGCCAACTGTTTATCAGACAAAGGCCTAACGTCTAGGATCTACAAGAAACTCAACCGTGCCAAAAGAAACACAAATTCTTAAATATCCTCACAGCAGGGGGAGATGGGAGAAAAGGAAGCACAGATACATTGAAACTAGCAGAAAGAATTGCTCACTGAAGCTTGTTTGCCCTGAAGAGTAAGCAGGACGTCCTGGATCATGCTCACTGAGCTCTCTCTGGGTCTCTCAAAGAGACATACAGAATGGATTAAGAAATAGGCAGCCGGGCTCGGCGGCTCAGCCTGTAATCCCACGCCTTGGGAGGCTGAGGTGAGTGGATTGCCTGAGCCCGCGGGTTCGAGACCCGCCCGGGCAACTCGGCGAGACCTCATCTCTACAACACATCAAAAAATTAGTCGGGCGTGTTAGTGCGCGCCTGTAGTTCCAGCTACTTGGAAGGCTGAGGCAGAAGGATCGCCGGAGTCCAGCAGGTGGAGGCTGCGGTGGCTGCGAGCGGCCACTGCACTCCAGTCTGGGCGACAGAGGGAGACTCCAACTTAAAACAACAACAACAACAAGAACAACAGAATAAAAGAAAACAAAAACAAAACAAAAGAAATAGGCAGCGCTGAAGAATCTCTCGTTTAATTCAACGAACATTGGGGGGCATTATTAACAGATGTCCTGGTGAATAAAAATTAAACAGTCGGAATCCATCTTTGGCCATGCGGTCAGTGTAAAACAGCTGTATGTAATAGAACAAACACCGAGAATAAATACACGAAGGCAGTGAAGAAAGCGAGTCCCCGCACGGCTATTCTAGGACGCGTAACAGCACCATTTCATCCCAGTGAAGCGCCCAGACGCCGGACAGCTGCCGTGGCTACTGTTCATCAGACTCTCAGACCAGCCGCTGGCACCCCTTCCTTGTCTTCAGTCTCTCCCCTGGCTCCCTTCCCAGCCCCCACCCCTGACGTGAGACACTCCCGTAGCCTCTTCCTATTCAACCGATCCAAGCCAGCTCTTCGAAAAGATTTCATGCATTCATTCATTCACAGGGTAACGCACTGTAGGTGGCTCCCTGCGAGGGAGATCCTAAAAAAGACTTACACTAAAGAAGCCCATCATTCATGGTGGCATTCCCACACATTAGCTCATGCCGAAGGAGTGGGATTTGAAGGAAAAGAGGAGAAAGACCTTCCTGAATCGTCAGCGTTTTATCTTCTGCCTATTTTTAAGACCAGTGGGAGTCTGGAGTCAAATTTGTGTTCCTAGGACCAGCAACGGGATAATGTTGGGCAGAGTCCTTAATCTCTTTGAGGCTGTTTTCCTATTTCCTGTTACACAAGGTCCCCCCCTCCCAGTAACTAAAGGATGCCCCCATTTGTCCTTTGCAATGTAGGCAGGAGAACCTAGATGATATTTTAGCTTTCTTTTTTTTTTGAATTGAGGTTTCACTCTGCCATCCAGGACATGACATGATCAGTCACAGCTCACCGCAGCCTCAACCTCTGGGCTCAGGCAATCCTTTCACTTCCGCCTCATGTCTGGCTGATTTTTTTATTTTTATTTTTATTTTTTTTTTGAGTTGGGGTCTCACTCTGTCGCCCAGACTGGAGGGCAGTGGCCACTCCCAGCCACCGCAGCCTTGACCTGCTGGGCTCCAGCGATCCTTCTGCCTCAGCCTTTCAAGGAGCTGGAATTACAGGTGCACGCTACCACACCCAGCTGATTTTTTGATTTATTGTAGAAATGAGGTCTCGCTGCCCAGGCGGGTCTCAAACCCGCGGGCTCAGGCAATCCACTCACCTCAGCCTCCCAAAGGCGCGGGATTACAGGCTGAGCCACCGAGCCCAGCTTTTTAATTTTTTTGTAGAGACAAGGTCTTGCTATGTCGCCGCCCAGGCTGGTCTTGAACTTGGGGGCTCAAGCAATCCTCCCGCCTTGGCCTCCCAAAGTGCTGGGATTACAGGCATTGGCCCCTGAGCCTGGCTGGTCCTCATTGACCTCTCTTTACACACAAACCTGCTTAATCAAAGCCACCTAAACTTCCATTCATCAAAAATAGAAATACTCTAAGCATTTAAAAGCCAATTTCTTTCACCTTTAAGACGTATGGGCCAGGTGTTTCCAACAATGACCTCAAAACTTGGAATTTTCTGAGCTAGAGGGGTAAAATTTACTAGGCTATATTTTACCTGCACTCAAAAGTGGAAGCTTAAAGGCAAATCTACGTAGTATATATACCATACGGTCGCCCTTGTTGCATTTAAATAGTGTTCTGATCCAAGTTGCTCTTGTGGCACCAGGCAATTGCCCCTGGGTCTTTCAGTCTCAGAGAGTTGTCTCTGAGTCCCAAGCTACACCCAGCGAGAGTCCTGAGATTCCAGAAAACCTTGAAGCCGTGTGTGCTAGGGACAGCTGAACGCACAGTAATTATACATCACAGTGTACAGAGGGAGAAATGTTCTGGCATTTTCAAAGGCCCCTATTGCAGGTCTGGAAATACAAACAATGCGCATATTCATGGACTTTTACTTTGTTTTAGCACACTTGCATGTAAATGCAAATCCTTTTGCCCCAGCAAATCCTCTATGGAGCACGCAGGGAAAGTAGAGATAACTATCTTCTGTTAACTTGAATGGTCTTTGTAATTTAAAGCATTGTTAAGGGCCAAGATTAAAATTCAAAACGTGTTTCCCAGTAAATCCTAAATCAGAAGGCTTTAAGTAGTCTGAAACATCATGCTTCTTTGATGTATTTTTAATCTAAAACTAACCAGCCCAGTCACAGCAGAAATTTTCATTGATTATGTACTTTTTCATAGGCACTTGTTCAGCTGAGATCTAGCAGAATGAGCATTTTGCTTCTGGGTTTGTGTTTGATGTACTATTTTTTTTTTTTAGTTGGAGTCTCACTCTGTCACCCAGACTGGAGAGCAGTGGCCACTCCCGGTCACCGCAGCCTCGACCTGCTGGGCTCCGGCGATCCTTCTGCCTCAGCCTTCCAGGCAGCCGGAATTACAGGCGCGCGCTACCACACCCGGCTAATTTTTTGATTTATTGTAGAGATGAGGTCTCACCAAGTTGCCCAGGCGGGTCTCGAACCCACGGGCTCAGGCAATTCACTCACCTCCGGCCTCCCAAGGCGCGGGATTACAGGCTGAGCCACCGAGCCTGGCCTGATGTAAACTCTTTTGAACCTACCATTCTCCTTTTTCTTTTGATCCTTTCTGAAAGTTGCCTCCAGATTTGGGAAACATGAATTGGCTCATTTTACCTCTATTTCTCATATACACAGAAGTAATCGGGAAATATGAATTGGCTCATTCTTACCTCTATTTCTCATATACACAGAAGTAATTACAAATAAGTTAGAATTTTTAGTATTTTAAAAACTGCAACTTTTTTGTATTACCTGCACTTTGGCACATTCTTTCCTTTTAATTTATTTCAGTGGTGACTCCCCTTTCCGCAATGATGGAAAAGCATGATCCGGATCCTAAACTATCACCAAGAGTAAGCAAATAACTTTTCGAAACACATTTTCGATGGCCTGTGAAGTCCAGCAGCTAGAAGAAAATTGAGTGTTTCTTGAATTTAAAAAAAAATTATAGAAATATTTCAATAGACTAATTTTTAAGATGGAGATGCACATTTTGTATAAGAAACTCACATGTATATATCTGACCTGAACCCAAGCATACCTAATCCAGTTTCTTTTTCCTGTTTTGTAGTTTAGAGGAACTGACGCAAAGTCAAACTGATACTGTTAAAGGCAGTCAAGAGGAAAACAAAATAAAAGAAGCCAATCCATGCCTTATTTGTAGATATCTGAGAATTTTGGAGCTAGAAAGAGGTTTAGTTATCAGTCCTTGTTAATAAACAAACAAAAACAGAATCAAAAAAAGCAACCCTGATTTCAAAGATGTGGAAAGGAGACCAGATTGTTGGTATGATAAATGATCTACTTAATTTCAAAATCTGGTCTAAATATCAGTTCCTGGACATCTGTGCCAGACTAATCTCGAAGATAAGATAATGGTGGTTTCTAATTATTTTCGAGAATAAAGATCCCTTCGTTTCGTCAGAACACCTGTGGACATAGAGGGTGTAATGTGTGAAGGGAAAAGGCCCAGCAGCCTCTGGGCTTGTGTGGAAGAGGAAGCAGCTCTTGTGGCTGTCTCTCCTTGGGCGTCACCGTGCTTAGGGGAAAGGATTTGTGGTTCTTTCTTTCCAGATTTCTATTTTACTGCAGTAAAAAAGTAACATCGCACGTGAGATCTAGGCTCTTGGCACATTTTTAAGAGTAAAATACATCATTGTTGACTAATGTCCATTGTTGTACAGCAAGTCTTTAGAGCTTACTGATCTTGCTTGACTAAAATGATGTGCTTCTTGGTGAGTAACTTCTCACTTCCCCATTCCTCCAGTCCATGGCAACCATCATTTCACTCTGTTTCTGTAAATTTGACTGTTTTAAATACTTCATACACATGTACTCATGCATCATTTTTTTCCCCCTGTGGCTGGCTTATTAGCACTTAGCATAATGTCCTCAAGGTTTATCTATGCTGTCACATATCATAGAATTGCTGTCTTTTAAAAGGCTGAACAGTATTCCATTGTATGAATATACCGCAATTTCTTTGTCCATTTATGTATCAATGGGCAATTAGTTGTTTCCACATTTTGACTACTGTGAATCGTGCTGCAATAAACATGGGTGTACTAATATCTCTTTGAAATTCTGATTTCAGTTTTCTTAAATAAATATCCAGAAATGTGATGGCTTGATCAAACAGTGGTTCTATTTTTTTAATTTAAGGGAAATTTTCTGTTTGGAATGTCTGTTAAAGAGCATGCCCATAGCTTCCCCTTGAGCCCTGCTTAGAAGTCAATTGCATCATTCTAACTCAATCCTTTCGGAAAGTCCTCTTGCTTGAGAGTAGATTGTTGGGATGGAGGAGGCTTGGTTCAATGAGAATCTCACTTTGGGACAGAAAAATCCAGAGTAGTAAAAGTTCCATATGGATGTGAATGAAAAGTTGTGAGTTGTGTTCATGAGGTCTGAATTGTATAACTGCTATGTTTTGGTTTTTTTTTTTAGAGTCCTGGGTACATGTGAAGATCTGATATTGTGTGAAGGTGAGGTCCGGGCTTCTGAAACCCCTTTCCCCCAGAAATGAGCATGTTCTCCAGTGAGTGGTTTTGTATCCCTTATTCCCCCTTTCTCCCTCTTCCTTCAGCAGTGTTCAGTGTCTGTTGTTTTCATCCTTGTGCCCAACATTTAGTGTCTTCCTATGAGTGAAAACAAGTGATATTCGGGTTTTTGTTTCTGTGATAGTTCTCTTAGAATGTTGGTCTCCAGCTGCATTCACATTGCTGCAAAGAACATGGCTGCACAGTACGCATAGTACTCCATAGTATATATGCACCATGTTTTCTTTATCTAGTCCATCATTGATAAGCATCTGAGTTGGTTCCATGTTTTTGCTATTGTGAATAGTGCTGCAATAACCATACCAGTACACGTATCTTTTTGGTAGAACGATTTATGTGCTTTGGGTATATTCCCAGAAGTAGAATTACTATTTTTAGTTCTTTGAGAAATCTCCAAACTGCTTTCCACAGAGGTCAAACTAACTTGCATTCCCACTGACAGTGTACAAGCATTCTCTTTTCTCCTCAGCCTCACCAACATCTGTTGTTTTTTGACTTTTTAATGCTAGCCATCTGATGAGTGTGAGATGGTATCTCATTATAGTTTTGATTTGCATTTCTCTGGTGATTGGTGAAACCGAGCATTTTTTCACATGTTTGAGAGCTGTTTGTAGATTTTCATTTGAGAAGTGTCTGTATATATCCTTTACCCGCTTTTTAATGGGGTTATTTGTTCTTTTCCTGTAAATTCATTTGAGTTCCTTATAATTTCTGGATGTAAGACCTTTGTTGGATGCATCGTTTGCAAATATTTTATCCTGTTCTGAGTTGTCTCTTTACTCTGCATGGCTTCTGTTAGATCACACCCCCAGCAGGGCCTCCAGAACATTAGGTCAGGCCCGCTGGGGGTTTGGGGTGTCTGGTGTGCGATTAGGTGCAGCATGAAAGATACAAAGAATTGCACAGAAGTTAGGTTAGAAAATATAGTTTATTTAAAAACGAAATTAGAAAGAGAGAGAAAGAGGAGATTCACTTCCCCCAAGGTAGGAGAGAAGGCCAAAGCTTAAGAAAACATGGCCTGACCATAGCTCAAAGAGTATACAGCCACACCATAGCTTAGCGAGGCAATGGCAGTTGGTTGCTTGGGGTTGAGTCCTTCAAGTCCTTCCCTTTGATGGAGGAAGGTCATGAAGGTGATTGGGAAGTGATCTGCTCCAGGTCATCATGAAGGGGCAGGTAATCACAGATACTGATGTCAGGTGATGTACAGCAGGCAGATGGGTGGGTTAGTCAAGGATTGCTGCCATGGTGGTGGGCTAGATGGGAGGAGACAAGGGGAGGGGTTTTCCCTGCAAGAAATCTGTCAGACATTTCCAATCCACAAGTTCCTTAGCAAAAAAGTGGTTTTACTATCATTTCTATGGCTTTGGCCAGCTAAGGGGTGATCTTTGACCTTCCACCTTCAACAAGGAACCTGAAAGTTTCTTAGAGATTATTACGGTAAACTATGAATTGAATGGCTGGGCTGTCCTTGTCTTGCATCTGATGGAGAGTTGCCGAGGGGGTGGGGTAGGCTGCCAACTTGGCCTGCAGTAAAATGTCTGAACGCTTCCTAAAAACTGCCAGTTGAAAATTTATCTATGTCTAATCTGTGCTAGATTCAAAGCACGTCAGTCTAAGCAAAAATGGCTATGTTGAGGCAAAATGTGAACTAAGTTTATTCTAAGTTTCTTGGGATCCCTCCTTTCAGTTTATTTTGCTATGTAGAAGCTTTTTAGCTTGATAAGGTCATCTATCTGTCAACTTTAGTATTTGCCGCATTTGCTTTTGAGGACTTGGTCATGAATTCATTGCCTAGGCTGATATCCAGGAGGGTTTCTCCTAAGTTTTCTTCTACAATTCTTACAGTTTGAGGTTTTACATTTATCATCCTAATCCGTTTTGACCTAATTTTTGCATACGGTGATAGGCAGAGTTTCAGTTTTATTCTTCTGCATATGGTTAGCCAGCTTCCCAGTACCATCTGCGAAATAGTGTTTCCTTTCCCTAATATTTGTTTTTACTGGCTTTGTCAAAGATTAGTTGAGTGTAGATCTATGGTTTTATTTCCAGGTTTTCTATACTGTTTCATCGGTCTATGTGTTTATTTTATACCAGCACGGAACACCTTGCAGTAAACTTTGAAGTATGATGTCACCAGCTTTGTTCTTTTTGCTGAGGATTGCGTTAGCTATTCAGGCTCTTTTTTTGCTTCCATATGAATTTATGTATTACATTTTATAGGTCTATGAAAAATGTTGCTGGTAGTTTGACAGGGATTGCGATGAATCTTTAGATTGCTTTGGGTAGCATGGACATCTTGATGATATTGATTCTTCCCATCCATGTGCATGAGATCCTCTTCCATTTGTTTGTGTTGTCTTTGATTCCTTTGAGCAGTGTTTTATAGTTCTCTTGCAAATATTTTTCACCTCTTTAGTTAGATGAATACTAAGGTTTTTTGTGGTTATTGTGAATGAGATTATGTTTTTGATTTGATCCTTAGCCTGCCTGTTTTTGGTATATAGAAATACAACTAATTTTTGTGCATTGATCATAACTGCCAAATTTTAACCATCATGGCATGTACTGATTTATTTATGTGCAGAAAGAAGAAATCTAGACACAATCATTGGGAGGCAGGAAAGGTATGAAGTCACCTTGCCTGTGGAAGGTGAGCAGACACCTGAAACAAGGTGACAAGGTAAGGAAAGAGTCAATCAATTTTGGACCCCAAAATTGTGAATGGGCAAAACAAATGAACTCTAGTAGTAATGATACTGAATATCCAATTCAAGGTTTCCCATTTATTTTATTTTATTTTATTTTTTTGAGTTGGAGTCTCACTCTGTTGCCCAGACTGGAGCGCAGTGGCCGCTCCCGGCCACCGCAGCCTCAACCTGCTGGGCTCCGGTGATCCTTCCGCCTCAGCCTTCTGAGTAGCTGGAATTACAGGCACGCGCTACCACGCCCGGCTATTTATTTATTTATTTATTTATTGAGTTGGAGTCTCACTCTGTCGCCCAGACTGGAGTGCAGTGGCCACTCCCGGCCACCGCAGCCTCGACCTGCTGGGCTCCAGCAATCCTTCCGTCTCAGCCTTCTAGGTAGCTGGAACTACAGGTGCGCGCTACCACGCCCGGCTGATTTTTTGATTTGTTGTAGAGATGAGGTCTCGCTGCCCAGGCGGGTCTCAAACCTGCAGGCTCAGGCAATCCACTCACCTCAGCCTCCCAAAGGCATGGGATTACAGACTGAGTCACCGAGCCCGGCTCAAGGTTTCCCATTACTGCACCGTAACTCTCTCATGTCATCCTCAAGACTTTGGTAAAATTTACTCTGCACCATGATCTTCCTAGCAATGCCTCTGCCTCGGGCAGAGAGCAGGGAAAACCTTGAAGACAACCCTAAGATAATGAAGACGAGAGACAGCTGCAGCAGGCTCAAGAAGCTTTGGAAGACAGTAGCAGCTACAGACCAAACGATGTGACGGGGAGCACTTAGAGAGCATTCGTACAGTCTGAGGATGGTCAGAAATCCAATGTGTGGATAATACTAGAGACAAACAAACAAAACCAAAAACAAGCACACACACACACACACACACACACACACACAAAACAAACAACTGCATATCCAGCAGTATAGGAGCTACAACTATGTCTGTTGAGGTTTAATGGCAAAATGACCTCTCAAGTTTAAGGAACTCACACTTTTTAGATAATCGGTGACAGATAAAAAAGTATTGTGTGAACTAAACATTTAAAGGAATTCATTCTTACTTTGTATAATCATAAATTTTATACACTTAGAAAATGGTAGTAGATACGATTTGTGACAATATTAATTTAGACACAGACACATGGCTTTGTGGACTCCTCTGATAATGCTATGGAATCCTAGGAGGCCAGGACCCCCAAGCTGGCAAGCACTGAACTGTCTCCTAGGTAACGGCCCTTCTGACTAGCACCCTGCCACAACCATGTCTTGCAACAACCATCATGTTAACCTCTACCTCATTAGTCTTCCTCTACCTTCCCTTAATTTCCCCTTCCTCCATTTAGAATTATAGACTATTCCAGCTAATGCTTCTCTAGTCTATTCTTCTCAGTTCATTCTTAGATATTGAAAGGCTACTCCTGAAAGAAGCCTCAGCAATATATCACGAGACCAGAAGGTAGAACTTTCCCCACACTCAAGTATATACCACAGTTCACTCCAGTTGTTCAGTCCAGAGTTCTGGGAGCAAGTATTGAACACTGAGAGCCTAGTACGACTTGAGTGCCATGGGCTGACACATTAGTGGCATTCTTCCTTAAGCGACAGGCAACTCTCATTTTTTTTTTTTTGGAGTCAGAGTCTCACTCTGCTGCCCAGGCTGTTGTGTGGTGGCACATCAAGGGACACTGCAGCCCCAGTCTGCTGGGCTCAGGTGATTCTTCCACCACAGTCTTTCCAGTAGCTGGACTCACAGGCACATGCCACCATACCCAGCTACATTTTAAATTTATTGTAGAGACCAGATCTTGCCATGTTGC
The DNA here is from genome assembly GCF_000164805.1 of Carlito syrichta. Taxonomy (NCBI): domain Eukaryota; kingdom Metazoa; phylum Chordata; class Mammalia; order Primates; family Tarsiidae; genus Carlito; species Carlito syrichta. The sequence continues at coordinate 114,996 of NW_007067477.1, forward strand.
CCAGGTGGGTCTGGAACCCCTAGGCTAAAGCAGTCCTTGTGGCTTCCCCTCCCCAAATGCTAGGATTACAGGCGTGAGCCACCATGCTTGGCCTCATTTGTTAATTACGGGTAGCAAATAATTCTTGAAAGAAAAAGTTAAATATCTGAAAATGTGAAACTATCTTCAGTGGGCTGTAAAAGCCTCATTTAATTAGCAAGTGCAATAATGATGTGACATTTAAAAACAAATGATGGCACATTTCCACCCTTTAGGTACACCGAGTGATGATATATTGTTTTTTTATAGTTGCCATTTCCAAGTTTTAATTGCCTTGGTTTAATACAAAAAATGTCAATTAGGTAATTATCCCTACACTGTTTGAATCAGCTTCATTTATTGAGCTAAATAAATAAATTGACTTCAGAAAGACAAAAGCAATTACAATATAATATCAGAGGAAATATATCACCTGAATATTAAAAAACCATATTATATATGGTCAAAATTCAGCTCATTTTACAGGTGCAAAAAAAGGTTTTTGTTTCAATTCTAAACGGTAATTTACTGAACGAATGATCGAATACAAATTATCTAGTCCAAAGCCACTTTCACTCATTTACAAATTTACTCATTCACTTGGGAAAGACCGGTTGGGTGCCAATTATAGGCTGCTGGCCCGAACAGTTTTATCATGGTTTTTATGACGTATCCATGGATGAGAAAAACATTATAAAAATGGCCAACACAAATTGTCTTACAAAAAACATCACAAGGTGTTGTGTGAGTATATCAGGATCTGGCTCGTTGACATCACGAACCGGCATATGAAAGAAGAAAAGTAGCTAGTTGGGTGTAGAAGCCGGAAAGAAGAGTCCACGCAGAAGGGAATAACAAACACCTTTCAGGAACTGAAGGAAGGTCAGGGTGGCCAGAGCACAGGGAAGGAGGAAAGGCGTGGCACACGGTGAAGTGAGTCAGTTAGTATCCTATTTCTATATGGCTGTCCGTGCTTTGATGAGCCTAAGCATAAAAATGGACAATTTTCCCTGTATTTTGGGGTCTTTATCCTGCAGGTTCCCAGGTGTATTCGTTCAAAAAAGCGTGTATGCCTTTTCTCCCATTAATCTGCCTTGTGCGAGTTGATTTTTCAGCAAAGCTTTGGAGAGTCCAAAGGAAAAATTCCCTGAAGAAATTTCTAACTCTTCCAGAAGGTAGGGTTTACGTGTTCCACTTAACAAGCCATAAAGTCTCAAGTTATCTGTGTTCTGCAATTGGCCTATTTTCATAGAATTATATGAGTCAGAGCTAAAAGGAAAGCGAGTGATAGAACAGAAGGTGCCACGGCAGGTGCTTTGCATAGACTACGCCTGGGTTAGGCCTCTGGGCTGAACTGTTGGCTCCACTGCAATTCGCTAAGGGACCTCACCCAAGGCACGTGGGCTCTCCGAGTGTCAGCTTCCACCTCTGTGGAGCTCACATGATGACACCTCACACAGTTGAGAGGATGAAGTGTGACAATGCGCGTGAAATTCGCGGCATGTGCAAGACCCGTTAATACTGAAGAACCACAGGACAGGTCAGCTGATCCCATCACCTTGGCTTAGAAATCTCCATCTTCCTTTCAAAGCTGGTTCCTCCGTCGGGCTTTTCTTTCTTAGTGAACAGCACTGTGCTCCATCCAGATGCACGATCAGAAACCCGGGAGGCATCCTTCTCCCTCACCCTTCATGATCACCAAGTCTTTTTTTTTTTTTTGAGTCGGAGTCTCACTCCACTCTGTCGCCCAGACTGGAGTGCAGTGGCCGCTCCCGGCCACCGCAGCCTTGACCTGCTGGGCTCCGGCGATCCTTCCGCCTCAGCCTTCCGAGTAGCAGGAACTACAGGTACGTGCTACCATGCCTGGCTAATTTTTGATTTCTTTATTTTATTTTTTATTGTAGAGACGAGGTCTCGCCAAGTTGCCCAGGCGGGTCTCAAACCCGCAGGCTCAGACAATCCACTCAACTTGGCCTCCCAAAGTGCTGGGATGACAGGCTGAGCCACTGAGCCCGGCCTGATCACCGAGTTTTATAATCTCTAGTCTCTAAAGAGATCTCCAATAGATGGATGGACTGTACTCTTCATCCTCTTCCACTACCCCAGTTAAGATCATCAGTCTCTCTAGCTTAGATTTTCCTCTTTCACTGAGTATCCTGCCACAGTCTTGCTGTCTTTTCGTCCGTTCTTGACACCAGCCAAGTGAGTCTTACTGTCTCAGTATTCAGTCATGCCCACTGCACCAGGAAAAAACTCACCCAGTGCCTTCATGACTTACAGCACCTCCACGATCTGTGCTCTGCTTGCTTCCAGGCTCATCTCTCACTGTTCCTTCCCTCTCCTGTGGTCTAGCAGTTGAAAGAAACTCCTCTCTGTTCAGGGCTTATAACTCCGAGATAAACTCCCTCTCCACTCCAGAACCAGGCCACTGGACATAGGTGGTTTCCCCTGGCTGGAGTGCTCTCATTCCTTCCTTCACTTGGTCAACAGTGTACTAAAAATGGAAGCCTTGGCTCACATATCGCTTTGTCTGGGATGCTCTTTTCCTCCACTTGGAAGTATCCCAAGCATGTAGGACAGTCTATAACAGGTACTTCACGAGGTGAAAGAATGAGGGTCTGACTATATTGCCTAGGGCAGCGGTCCTCAAACTACGGCCCGCGGGCCACATACGGCCTGCCGAGGACATTTATCCAGCCTGCCGGGTGTTTTTGCCGCCTTCACTTGTTATGACTAGCAGTGACAAATATGGAACCGGACATTGACCATCTCATTAGCCAACAGCAGGCCCATAGTTCCCACTGAAATATTGGTAAGTTTGTTGATTTATTAACTTTACTTGTTCTTCATTTTAAATATTGTATTTGTTCCCGTTTTGTTTTTTCACTTCAAAATAAGATATGTGCAGTATGCATAGGAATTTGTTCATAGTCTTTTTCTTTTCTTTTTTTTGAGTTGGAGTCTCACTCTGTCGCCCAGACTGGAGTGCAGTGGCCGCTCCCGGCCACCGCAGCCTCGGCCTGCTGGGCTCCGGCGATCCTTCCGCCTCAGCCTTCTGAGTAGCCGGAACTCCAGGCATGCGCCACCATGCCTGGCTGATTTTTTGATTTATTGTAGAGATGAGGTCTCACTGCCCGGCGGGTTTTGAACCCGCGGGCTCAAGCAATTCACTCACCTCAGCCTCCCAAAGGCGCGGGATGACAGGCTGAGCCACCGAGCCCGGCTCATAGTCTTTTTTTTTTAAACTATAGTCCGCCCCTCCAACGGTCTGAGGGACAGTGAACTGGCCCCCTGTTTTAAGAGTTTGAGGACCCCTGGCCTAGGGTCACACAGCCTGGAGGTCGTGGCCTGAGAAGACGCGGGTTTCCTGCCATCATGCAGACACCTGCCTTATTAGCCTCAATTGCATTTGCTCTCTTCATGAAGCCTTAGGAACTTCCTTTGCACGTGTTTCTAAAATGTTGCACGTCTATACTGTGGGCTGTGGATTTTGCACCTAGAGCGGGTCAAAGTCAGCTACTCTCTAAAGTTGTCTTTGACTCCCCTAGAAAGTGGAAGCCCTGGTTCCTGCGCTCTTGTGGAACTCGCAAATCCTCTTGTGACAGTTTTCAAACTGGTTTCCTTCCCCCAAAACTTGTGAATTATCCTAAAATTAGGACTATACCAGACTCATTTCGCATCTCTGGTATCTGGGACTGTTCTTGGGACAGAGCGGTACTTAATATATGTTGAACTGAGTGGCACTCCAGAAATGAAAAGTGTCCAAACTAGGGCAACTAAAAATATCCCCCCCCCCCAAAAAAAAAAATGGAGGCATAAGAAGACAGACTAAAATGAGGATGGCTCTGCCTTCTGGAGATATGGAGTTTGCGAAAAGGCCTGGCTTTGGCGAAATTAAGGCTCAAGAGGCAGGGAGAGAAGATGGTGCCCCTGTGGGAACAGACAGCCTCGCCCGGGGAGTATCAGCAACCCTTCGGTGGCCTTCCTGCCTCTTTATTCAGAACTGGAGTCGGAAAGGAAGACCCTCACTGTAGAGCATTCACAGAGCGCTTCCTATGCCTGCGGGGGAAGCCCCAAGTCAGTGCTGGAGACGCAGGCAGGCCTCACAGGTGGTGCAGGTTCCTGGAATGGCAACCACAGGCATCCAATTGTGATGGAAATGGAACTGAGATTGAGGCAGAAATTTCCTCCTTAGTCCTGGTCTCCTCCTGGGGTTCTGGGCAAATCTCTCCCTTCCTTCCTCTGTGGAACAAGAGATTTCAACAAGATGGTCTTCAGCGGCCCTTCCCGCTTCAGGAAATCTACTGTGTGTGGGCTTGACCCACGGGTTTACTTAAAGCAGTTGCATAACCAGGGGCGAGAAGACTGTTTTGTTAATGCATGCAGTGCAGACATCCAAACTTCTCCTCTTTACTCCTGTAATTTGACCTGGACCAGCCAAAGCCCTCGTGACTATATCCCCTCCTTCATTTGTAGTAAGCACAGCCAAAACTCCCTCAATAAAAAAGTTAGAGATACAGCGAGGCTGTGAAGCAGCGGTTTGCTGACTGCCCAAATCAATGAGGCAACGTTTCAAAAATGCAAGTGCCAAAGCTTTGCTCCAGATCTGCTGCCAACTCAGAATTTCCAAGGTAGAGCCCCAGGAATATGTATGTTTTGTTTTGTTTTTTAATAGTTGCCCTTTGATTTTGACAATCAACTAATTGGGGATTTTTTTTTTTTTTTTTTTTAGTTTGTGTTTCTCAAAGGGTAGCCTTTGGATTACTTTCAGGTGAGTTATCTAAGAGGCCTGTTAAAAATAACTGGAAGTGCAGTTAAGAATTTGCACTTGAACAATTCTCTCAGTGATTTTATTAATACTATCTTCAGCCACAAAATAGCATGTATATGCTGACAAGTGAAACCTTGAGGGTGAAACCAAGGTCTACAAACAGTATGGAAGAGATAGGAAATCACATTGCCACATAGGTTTATTTAATTATGAGGTATATTATATTGTTTCATCATTACCTTTAATTCCCTTAACAAGCCTGAGATGTCAGCATCATTACTCTCATTTTACCGACAAACTGAAGCATTACAGAGTTCAGGTAACTGGCGTGGAATCACAAGATTAATAAATGTATGCACTGGAACTGAAAGCTAATGCCACATACGAGGAAACAATCTTAGTGCTACAGAATGTGTAATTAGGTATTCAGTACATCACACAGTTTGCTGGGATGTTACCTGATGAAGCAAGTTAGAAATATGTTTCAGTTCCTGCTGGTTGGTTTTATTAGCTACTGCACACGTGTTAATGCCATTATAATAATCACAGATTAACTGAGATAAAATGACTATTAACTGCTAGGCAGCAACATTTCAGGCATTTCCTGGAATCGTGAAATGATCTAAGGTAGCCCTCATTTTCACCAACAGCCTTCAAACACAAATACTTACTGTTGAGAAGCCTAGGATGATGCTGTCCAAGACCTTACACAGCTAGCAAGGAGCCGGCTTGGCTTCAGACCTTAGTTATACTACTTTGCTGTACTGCTCTGTCCTTACATCGTGGTCCTGGACTCTGGTTGTTAAACTTGATATACTAAGTATTTGCTTCAGGGCTGCAAAAGAACGTCCTTAGGCTTGAAGTTTTCTTTCAGGGAATAAAATACCTTTATACAGCAAGCGCCTTTTTTTTTTCCTCTTTCACGAATTCTTTTTTTTTTTTTTTTTTTTTAAGAGATGTAGGGTACAATTCAGGTAAAGTGCGGGCCTCACTTTGGTCCCCAACATCACCTGGTTTGACATTAGGTATCCTTATTGATGAAGTGTGCCCCCCCCGACCCCCAGCAGTTTTCCACTACTATCAATCCCTTTCTTATTGTATTATGAAAATTGTTCAGGGTCCGCGCTTATGAGTGAGCTCACGGATTCTTCTAAACTCATCTACAGAAACAACTGTTTGTGAAAATGTGTGTTTGCCTGAACTCCCGTCAATAAAAATAGGAAGGGTTTCCCTGCTTCTCCTTCCTGAGTTGATCGGTTGATTTGGGATACAGAACAATAACAGGCATTTCATACATATGATGAGCTGAATGGAACTTAGCTATTAGGAGAGCTAACTTTGATTTATTAAAAACAAATTTCACTGAAAGTGTTCATGGAAAAGCCACATAACTTGTAACCGAATGCAGATTCTTGGATCTTTTGTGTTCATGTCCTGTCCTTTTTCTCTTCCTTCTCATCAATGTTACAAACTTTCTAAAATATGTGAACGTAGATACAGTTTTCACAAAGAGGAAACAGGTAATGAAAGTGGTGCTTAATGATTTTGAGAAAGAGAAGTTGCCTAAGAATAAACCAAATATTCATCAGCTACAGCCAGATTGAGTGAAGACTTTCTGACTGAGATGCTGGTTTCTTTAGTTTGCTTCTTGAGGAGTGGCAGGTTGTTGTGTGTGTTTTTCTCTCATTCAAATCCTTCATGCTACCTTTAGCTATATCCTGTCAAGTGTTTGACCGTGGGAACCATTTCTTCCACAAAATCAAGATCTGATTTCCTAAATGAAGAAGAAACGGATACTTACAAACCTCCGATTAAAATATGCTGCTATTTCTGAAGCAGGCTTGGGAAGAAACGCGGGTAAAATTTCTTTCCTGCAAAGCAAAAAACAGCACTATGAAAAACCAGAAAAGGTGACCGTTCAGTTAATTATTCAAATCTTAATCATTTTGGCTGTTTTTTAAAAACAGGTTAAAACCAATAAACACCCGACTTGCCTGAAAAAAGCAGAACCACGAATTCAACAATAAAGTTTTCTCTTAACAGTCAAAAAGACTTGATTTGTAGCTATGATGACCAGCTACAAAATCTAGTGGATAATTATTACATCAGTGCTATTGGGATGGATGTCAAGTTCAGAAAATTATCATGTAAAAACAACCGATCACTACAGCAAACATGTGTAGCCACAGAAAAAATGACTATCGGGAAACACGTGGCATGATACACCTTTGGAAGACTGTAGAAACACATCACACTTTTAGAATATGACTGTAGAGAATCTTCCGCACCTTTCATAAATGTCCTGATACACCGCACCAGTATTCATAGTATCCACGTAAGGGCCACGTGGAAGGACTCTAACCAGCTTGCTCCTAGTAATCAAAGTAAACTGCATGCATATCATTCCCACTCACAGCTTGGGCCTGTATCTCAGGGTTTAGACCCCGACTCAAGAAGGGTGAAAACTAAAACTGTGAGCCATCAGTATTCGTATTAGCCACTCATAGCAATAAGGCAGCTTGCGAATTCCTTCTACACGCTCCCGCTGCCCTGGGTCAGCCGGTCATTCACCCTTGCCGCCCTGTGACACGACACCCTAAACGATTTTCTCGTATGCATTCTTGCTTTCTGTAATCCACTCTTTACACAGAGGCCGGCTGAGTTTTTTTCAAAGCAAATCTGCTTATTCTGTGATTAATCCTTCTCAGCCTGCCTGTCGTCCACAGGATCGGGTTCCAATCCCTTCGCACAGAACATGGCGTCCTCTGGGAACCAGCCCCATTCTCTCTCTCCTCTTGTCATCCTGCCTGACCTGGCCCGTCCTCGAGCTGCGGCCACACCCTGCCCACGGTACCCCATGGCTTGATTCTATGGCTCCCCTGACTGAGGTTCTTGGCCGCCAATTTCCTCCCCGTCCCCTGACTGACATCTGTCTGTTCTGGATGAACTTGAGCACCCCTTGCCCAGAGCTAGACAAGTTCCCTTCTATTCTCTTAAACACTCCAGGATACCTCTTCGATGGTACTTATCCATGCATTATATGTTTCTGATCCGTGTCTGCCTTCCGGCCTCAAACACGTTTTTTAAAAGCCGTTTGAAGGCATGGACTGTGACTCATTAGCCTTGTTTGTTCCTAGTGCCGTGTTTCGCAGAGGGTAGAAGGAAGAGAATAAATATCTGTTGGATGCCAAGGTGCACGAGGTGCTTTTCAGATTTTGAGCTGCCTGCGTGCATATTTTTATCACCTTGGAAGGATTCAAAAGTCAAAAGCACACATCCTTTCACCTCCTCATTCATATACTCAGTTTCTCAAATGGTATCTCCTGTTCCCCTTACTCTTTGTTTGGGACTTTTTCCCCAGTGGAGTCCTCTATGGGCAGACCAAATATAAGGAACTGAGAAGAGAAAGAGAAAGATAAGTGAAGAAATAATCATATGGGAAGTAGTAATAAAATGAAATTTTTTTAATTTCAAAATTTATATAATGTAACACAAATATGTAACCCTAAAGCAAACATGATTAAGAAAACAAAGTAGGGCAACCCCTTTGGGTCCCTTCCCACTGTGGGAGCTTTTCTGTCCTCTCAATAAATCCTGCTTTAAAAAAAAAAAAAAGAAAGAAAACAAAGTCTTATAGTCCTAATTTTTTCAACCATTTGCACGCATCTATCTAGTCATAGTAGAAACATAGTACTAACAATAGATAGCGTTGACTATACCTATCTAGTATTGACAAATATCTATCTATTCATAGTAGAAACTACAAACAGGAATCCAGTTTAAAGTCTGCTAAATGAAACTAAATCTTGCTATTTGCATCTTTAAAATGCATAAAAAATAACTTTATATACTTTCAATGATTAAATTTTTGTTTTTACTTTATAAAGATCCACCATCTCTATCTATAGCCATAGAACCAAAAAGAAAAAGAAAAAAATAGGAGTGAAACAGTTCTGTTTTTCCTTTCCACTTTTCTGCAGTGAATGTTACATACTAATATACCTATGCAATGGACTTTGAGAGTAGAATCCATCCATAGTTTTGATTACTAACATACATCAAAATTTTGATTTACTAGGGATGTGCTTAAAACAAACTCACTAAGAGACTGAGAGAATCTCTGCTCTATCTGTATGTTATCAATTATCAACTATTTTTCCAGTGAAAGTTCAGTAATTCTTGAACAGTGGCATGCCCCTAAAAAATACAAAAAAAAAAACTGTGTACAAATCTCCTATTTAAGAATATTTATTACAGCCAGGCTTGGTGGCTCAGCATGTAATCCCAGGACTTTGGGAGGCCAAAGCAAGTGGATTGTCTGAGCCTGCAGGTTCGAGACCAGCCCAGGCAAGTTGGTGAGACCTTGTTTCCACAATAAAATAAAAAAATAACCCGGCATGGTAGCGCGTGTCTGTAGTTCCAGCTCCTCGGAAGGCTGAGGCGGAAGGATCGCCGGAGCCCAGCAGGTGGACACTGGGTGGCTGTGAGCATGCATGCCACTGCACTCCAGCCTGGGCAAAGAAGTGAGACTCCAACTCTAAATAAAATAATAATAATATTTATTTTTATAAATTAGAAGTATTAATATGCTTATAAACTAATATAGCTTATTTACTATTTTATAGTAAATTTTATAGCTTATTTACTAAATTATAATTATTTTATACATTAAGTACACTAACAGAAATAAAAAATAAAAAATATAAATAGGTGTTCTACTATGTTCTTCCTAAACTTCAATATACAATGCAGAATATTGCAAGAAATTGCTTCCACACGAGGTCTAATTATCTCCCCTGGAACTACAATTAAATCTGGAGAAAACCTGGTGATTATGGCAACTAAGACACCAAAAGCAAAAAAGCCAGTGGTCTCATCAAGGTGTATTTTACTCCTTGCGAGAGGAACAGATCAAAGTGTGGGTGAATTAGCAGAAATCCATCCCACTGGAAACACACGCACACTTCAAACTGTGAGTTAGCGGAGATCTTGAACAACATCTAGTTCAGTAATTTTCCAAAAATTTGTATAACTGAGGAATATTTTATTTTCAAGTGAACCCCTCAGCAAAAAGCCAATATACAAGATGGACACAAGCAGAACTCCTCTGGGTACCTCTGGCTTCAAGGTCAGGACTCTACCCACTCTCCCTCTCACCCCCTTTCCCCGCTCCAGGGGCACACAGTAATTTGAGAACTACATGCCACACTGCCATTTTAGCAGTGAGATTACCAGGCTGGAGATGGAACAAGCAGTCATTTCAAGACAGAATGTAACAAAGTATTAAAAAGATGTAAAGCATTAATCCCAGATGCCGTCCATCTTCCCTTTTTGTGCCCCTGACTTGTTTTCAGGTTCTGGTTTCCCTGAACATCTCAAGCTGATCCCAGTTGTAAATGAAAATATTTAAACCATGAGCTGATAGGATTTAAGGTAATTTTCACTTCCACTTCTAGAGTTTGGTAAACAATAAATATTTATTTTCTCTTCCAAATATATATTTTGTAACTTAAAAGTTTTGATTACTCAAGCAGCCAGCCCATATCAATCTGCAAATATATGTGTAAAGGAAGATAATCTGTCAAGCCTCAAGCACAAAATTTCAGGCGGTGACCAAAATCTCATAGGTAAAGATAAATAATATGTGAACGCAACATATTTCAAAAAACAAAATTTGTGCCCAAAAGACCTGTGAAGAACAAAATGTCAAAATTCTAAATACATGTTCAACCTGAACTTGTATAACTCAGCCTTACATGTCTCACCGGGTCCGGGGACTGCATTGAAAAATGAAGTTCAACTATTAAAATTATGCCAGATTAGTTATATTATATCAATTTATGCCTCATGACACCAAGGATTGTAGAGGGAGAAGGAAATGTAGTTGGGAGGACAAAGTCCAGTCAGAGGCATGTTCTGCTATAAAGACCTTTATACTCCAATCTGCAGGGCTGGGGATTAGGCTAAGTAGCTCTAGAACAGTAAGCAACTAGAAAACTACAGCACACAAGCTAAGACTTCGCCTATGCTTGCATTTGAGCATTTCATGGTGTCAGTGAGCTACTAAATCTAGTTATAGCTGCTTCCATAAGCATCATTTTCCACTTTTGTTTTGTTTTTAGAAGCAAGTCATAGCTCTAAAGGGCATAAAAATCTGAAAGTTGAAATGTGTCAGGTGGATGTCATCTGACTCTGTAAAGCAAATTAACCATCTCAACTGTAAGTTTTAAAAGACTGTTCTTAGGAAGATGTATTTAACCTCTCAAGCATTACAACGGTGAAAACAACCACCAAGGAGATGAAACATGGTGACATTAGAGAAGATGTACGCTCATGAGGACGTTTTCTGTCCACAAAACCCGAAGGAACGAGCTCAGAGAAACAAATTACTCTGACACACAGTAGACCCTTAACACATGGCTATTGAATGAATAATTTTTAAAAAGAAAGTTGAAAAAAGGCTGAAAACAGGTAGACCAGGACCAGATTATAAAAAGTTTTGACACAGAGGCTATGCTGTGGGCTACTGAGCAGAGCTGTAATGAGACTTAACCAAAAGAGTGATTTTTTTTTTTTGAGTTGGAGTCTCATTCTGTCGCCCAGACTGGAGGGCAGTGGCCGCTCCCGGCCACCGCAGCCTCGACCCGTTGGGCTCCGGCGATCCTTCCGCCTCAGCTTTTCGAGTAGCCGGAATTATAGGCGCGCGCTACCACGCCCGGCTGATTTTTTGATTTATTGTAGAGATGAGGTCTCGCTGCCCGGGTGGGTCTCGAGCCCGCGGGCTCAGGCAATCCACTCACCTCAGCCTCCCAAAGGCGTGGATTACAGGCTGAGCCACCGAGCCCAGCCAAGAGTGATTCTTTAAAGGAAAAAAGGGGTGGGTCAATAGTGAGTAAATCTAGCTGAAAGTCTCTAGAAGCGATCTTGATGGTGAGCAGTAAGGACCCACCAAAAAGGGGTGATTGCTGACGGTTCTCCCCTTCTCCATAAAATAGAACGTTTACTGGGTATGCTGTTAAAGATGATACAACTTCCCATGCTGCTGGGTATGGCCATTCAATTGGATTTTGTCATTAACAGTGAGCTGCGAGCAGAGGTGATATTTTCCACTTCCAAATCACAATCTGAGACAGCAATGTGGTCTCTCCCTGCTCTTTTTTGCCTTTCTGAAAACCGAGCCCCATCTGTGGTAGTGGGCCATCCTCTGTGAGGTGGGCAAAGGCAACACCGTGGGGATGGCAAAGAAACAAAACGGGTGGAGCCCCTTACCACTCTGTGCCACCTGCCTGGACTGCACATGAGACAGAACTGAAGGTGTATTTCATCCGGCGCTACTTTTGAACTTTGTTGCAACTGCCACACCCATGTCCTAATACACATGGACACAGAAAAAGATTTCAAAATGGAAAAACTCATGGAGCGTGACAGTAGACTACATGGAATGAGGGAGAGTGACGAGCCGAAACCATTCTAAGGCTTTGCCTCCAGGGAACTGGGACAAAACAGCCACGAGAGGAAGACGAGTGGAGTTCGGATGGCAGTGAAAGAGACAAGGAGAGATGACCAGAGAGGAACCGGAAGGGAGGGCCTGGAATGCAGAGAAAGGAGAAAGTGCAGAATGGGCATCGTGGCACTTCTGTGGCATCCACAGTGGAAAATGGGAGGTTAACAGGTTCTCAGACTAAGAGAGGCCCAGAGAGCGCCAAAAACTGAATGGTGGGGTGTTCTCACAGAAGGCAAGAGGAAGCGAAATCGTCAGCAAAGGAAAAAGAAACACTGTTGTCTTGCATAGGTGAGGGGTAATGATTAAAACATGGAATGATAGAATGAACTTTGATTCAAGCTGACAAACAAATTGAAAGGGAACTCGATGTGGTCTAAACATCTTAAATCCATTTAAAGCTCTCGTGAAAAATTAAAGCAATCATTTCTCGAAATAGCATTAATCAGGATTTTGAGCAAGCCAGGTTTCAATCACGCTTTAGTTTTCATTTGAATTTCCAGAATTGAAAGAGAGTACACACAGCAGGGTTCGATATCGCTTTCTCCTTTGTTTCCTCTTACAAGAGAGGAAGAAATGAGGTGAGAGGAATAAGGGGGAAGGGATGCAGAAGTGCTTTGCCACTCACTCATTCTTTCTAGGAGGTTGATGTTTATAAGTAGAAATGGCAAACAGAAACACAAGTCTCCTCCCCAATTTGTATTACGCTTCATGAGAAGATACAATGGGTTTACCCTTCACATTTAGGCTTTTTAAATGAATAAAGATAACACAAGGCTGGCAACATGGAAGCCAACTCTTACATCTAAGACACAAGACTTTGGGAATCTGTATGACTTGTCACATGCTTTACAATCACTGGAAGGTCACCAGCATTCCGAACATTCAGACAACTTTATACTAGGCTCTCAACAGTCCTTTCCCACCTGGTCTGGGCCTTTCAGGTATTTTTTTTTTTTAAGGGAAAAGTCAGAGCAAAGATATCTGTTTTTCATTCCACTACTGAGACTTGTGATTGAGGGAACTCATCATATTAGCTTTTCCTTGAAGATTAATTCCTCTCTAGCTTTAGCCTGCAGCATATACAATATAGGGCCTTGACAGATATCAGGAAAGATTCCAGGATTCTTTCCTGCTACATTTTCATCGAGGTCGGCGGTCATACTAATTCACTCTGTATGAGAAACTGATATTTCCCTCTTGTCCTCTGAAGAGAAATCTGCTGGCAATCTTCTTTTCTTCACAGAGTGCCTACATGATCTATGGTCTTTCCAATTGTTTGGAAGAGAGTTTTCTCTGCTGCTTTTAGTGTTATACCGGAATTACATAACCATCCTTCTTTTAAGTTTTTAACTCTGGCCCACATTTTGGGATTCCACATCCATCCCCTCATTTATTTTTCTTTTTTTAAACATCATGGCCAGACACTACTTTTCATTCCTCTAAGGGAATCAGTGTGGGAAAGCTTGCCCTAAAAATGACCTTTCCTTTATAAATGGTTGCAGAACATCTGAGCAAAAGTTGTTGTACACCAGCAAATTGGCTTAAAAAGCTTTTTTAAAAAATGTTGGGTCCTTATAAAGGGAGGGTGTGTTTATATTAGGAGTGGAAGCAGGGTGGCGTGTGGGGGTTGCACCTCATGATGCTCAGCATCCAACATGCAAAACTGCTGCTGCTTTGCTCCCCTCTGTCCACATGTCTCCTTGGGTGTGACCTATGTGGTTCTAGAATTCCTCACATTTAAATGAAACCTGAAAGCCACTCAGATCAACCAGGAAAGGCCCTCTCTCTAGCCTCTTATCACAGGCCACACTAAAACCATAGCACCCTAGCAGCAGGTTCACATTTACTGTAAACTCACCGCTTCCTAATGTTTGCTCACCAAGCTTCAATAAAGAAAGCAACTTTTAAAAGTTCCCACCAATATTATACTTAGACTATACCACTTTCTTACCTATATCATATCCTCAAACACTAAGAAGCCATCTCATAAGCCTCTTATGTGTTCCATATGACTTACAGCATTTTAATAGGTATATCTGGGGTTAAGGAGGAAATTGTTAGGCGTCACAGTTAATAAAATAATTTTGATGTTAATTATAAAATAAATTTTTAAAAATGTTGTCTAATCCCAATATTGTTATATCCACTGTAGCAGATTTACATCTGGCATCTATAAACACTTATACCCAATGAAAACTATGTTAAATATAAAAGCAAATATGCCAACTCATTGGGAGGGAAAGGAACAAATGCTTGTGTCCATGACTTTCCAAATGCTTTAAACATCCTCTCACTGAATCCCTACATAATCTCTCAGAAAGAAATGTTAATTCCACTGGTATCAGAGGGAGCCTGAGGTTATAGGAGAGCCAGTGTCAAGTAGAGTCAGATTGTGAATCCAGGTGAGCCCGACAGAAAGCCATAACTGCTTTTTGTTTTTTTTTTTGAGTTGGAGTCTCACTCCGTCGCCCAGGCTGAAGTGCAGTGGCACACTCACGGCCACCGCAGACTCGACCTGCTGGGCTCAGGCGATCCTTCCGCCTCCACCTTCCAGGGAGCTAGAACGAGCCAGATGACTTCTTCATAGTAGCCATGGTTGACTAAATCAACTCACAGGAGCAGCTAAGAGAAAAACGTAGGAAAGCAAGTTGATGAATTCAACTGTGGAGGTCACTTTGGATATATCCCAAATTTTTTAAAGCGGTTTTACGAGACATCCTATTAGCATTATAGTTTAACACCGGATGCTCCATCCCTACCTCGATAAGATCAGAAACCTGTCCAAGGGAGCCTGATTTGTTTAAAATGAGCACAGCAACGCACCCATGAAGGTACCTCAAGACTACTCACAAATGCGTTGTCCCCTTGCATGTCTACCAGAAAGTGATTTGAGACTCCTAGAGAAAGAGGTGGGAGCTGGGCAGAGAGTACCACAAAACCAAAACATATCGCCAATGTTTAAAATTGCTTTGGAAGTAGGTATTCAAATTTGGCACCCTTTTGAGTAAGTCAACTTGCTCTTATTAAATGGGCGTGATTTTGGTGACCCCTTGCAAGTCATTAAACTCTTTGGTCTTCAGTTTCTTCTCCCGCATAATCAGCCTGTTGGAGCGCCAGGCATTTACAGGGTTGCCCTTCTTAAATCTGGTTAAGGGGCAGGGTCCATGATGAGAGCACTGGGCAAAGAAAATCAGACAGTCCTAAAGGCTTGGTCATGAAAGGCTAAAGCTGGAAAAGACTCTAGCATTAAGGAAAATATAATGCCATGTAGACGAGATCTGGAGCCAGACTGGCTCTAAAACCTCACAGCCAGGTGACGGGGGCAACCTCAGTCCAAATGTCCTTATGTATATTGTGGAAATAAAACCTCCACCTCACAGCATATTATGAAGCTCAAATAAGAAAATGTCTGAAAAGTACTTAGTATAATGCCTAACACATAGTTAAGTTCTTAATAAACAGAAGTTGCTATTAGGACTGTTCTTTGTACTGAAGGAAAAAATTGTACGTTAGAACGTGAAATGACTAGCACAAGGTCACAGCCATTTCTTTATGGGGTTTGAGGGAGTAGAAATAGAAACTCAGCTTCATCTAAAAACAAATTGCCTCTAAGTGACCGATTATCAACACAGCTCCGGAAAAGGTCTGTGCAAATTTCAAATGCATTTTAACTATCGTTTTTCATGAACAAAACTGACTTTATAACCAATTTTTTTCCCTGACATCTGTTTCCTTTCACAACGATGTGTGAATTCCTGTGTGATTTTGATCTCATTATTTCTGGGGCTGAAGGTCTCCCTCTTGAGTCTGCTCTGTCCTGATGCAATGTCATTGCCATTTCCTTCTCCTCCTGTAGTCTAGGCAAAGCACGCATAGAAGGGAAATGCATTAGAGGAATCTTATTCAGAGGAACATGTCTTTGCCAACTATTTAATGTGTTGCATATTTGGATGCGTCTATATAAATAAGATGCAGATTTCTGGTTTCAGATTTTAGAGTAACCTTAAGAAAATACTCAAAAAAACTTTTCTCAATCCATCCATTTTCAAGGGTTTTTTAAAGAGTGACTCTTTGGCACTATCTATTTGTAAGAACAATATCTGAAAAGCAAACTAGCCAAATTAAGATTTCATATGAGCTCATAAAAAGACTTGGGCTGAAATGCTCATTTCTGGTTTTCCTACTTAACTCATCTACTACATGACACAGCCTTGCCTTGTTTCTTTTCTTCATTGTTGAAGATTTTTTTTAAACCCAGGTATAAGGTTCAACAACAAAAGCTTAACGTTTCTAATTCATGGTCTTTCTAGAACGGGGGAGGCCTTTGATAGCAGTCCACCGCATGAGCTGTACAGACTACGCATTTCATAGCTGCTACTCATTACAGTCCAAGGAGCACTCATAAATTAAAAAACGTAGAATTGAAAAATGTGTTAATATACCTTTAAAAAAAAAGTGTATTTTTCCCTGGGTTGCATTTACTGGGCACAGTAAACTCTAAACATTACATTAGATAAATTTGTCTTTTAGAAGATAAATTCACTTATTTAGATGTGCTTCACTCTATGGCATTCAATTAACTTAAATCTAAAGGCAAGAAGTTTATGAACAAAAACAAAGAAAGAAAACAGAAAAAAACTCAAAAAAATATATTTAATGTCAAAATTATCTTCCTCCAATTTGAGACTGACTACAAATCTCGTACTTAAGCCAGTGGCATTCGTAACTGGCTGAATCTACACTTCCTGGAACAGTACCTTGCTCATGTCAGGATTTATGCGGCTCAGAGAAAAATGGCAGCTGCAGTGGTGAGTCACTAAAACCAATTCTTGACGGAGCAGCTGGTGCTGAAAGCTGGGCTTCAAACATCAATCATTTTCTGATTGCCACAGCTAGTTCAGTCCCATTATCAGCCTAGTCTGTTGACTTTGTCAGCTGTTGATATTTTCATTGCATTGCAGTGTTACTGTTGTCATATCATACTGCACTAGTTGATATAACATCATCTTGTGGACCGGCAAATGTCAAAATATCCACATCACCATGAAAATACATTCATTTAGTGAAGGAGGTGGTGAAAAGATCATACATTCCAAGTACTAAGAAACGAACTGATTTTCTGTAGAATGATTCTACCCACTTCCACGTTTCTCTGAAGGGTTGATCTGATTCTGTCACGCTCCAGCAGTAACACAAATAACGGATTGGGTGTTATGGGCTGAACAGTATTCCGGCAAAAAGATATGTTAAAGTTCTAACCCCTAATAACTGTAAACATGATCTCATTTGGAAATAGGGTCGAGCAGACGTAACCAAGTTAGGTTAAGATGAGGGCACACTGGAGTAGGGTATGCCCTCCATCCAATATGACCGATGTCCTTATAAAAAGAGAGACTATTTTAAAACATAGACACATAGGGGAAATGCCATGTGAAGAGACAGAAGGAATACATCTACCAGCCAAGGAACACCTGGAGCAACCAGAAGGCAGAAGAAGGCAAGGAAGGAAGCTCTCCTCTGGGCTTCAGAGGGAGTGTGGTCCTGCCAACTCTGATTGCAGTCTCCTGGCCTCCAGAACTGTGAGAAAATACATTTCTTTTGTTTTAAGTCACCTAATTTTGTAACACTTGTTGCGGCAGCCCTCTGGGGGCATCCTTTGGGGGATGGCAATAAACTACCAGCAGCTCCTAGAGGCATAGGGCCTGTGTTGATCCTCGGAAAGTGATACACCCTCTCTAAACTTCAGTGTACGCATTCGAAAAATGAAACTAGTAATTCCACCAGCCTCACAAAGAAAGCATTCAGTAATTGCTGGCAATGTTATTGCTAATCTCAATGCTAGCTGAAAGTTACCACTTCACTCATGAAAGAGACGTTCCTCCTTGGCTTTCTGCTCTTGAATGAGAAGGAAATGAAGCCAATTGCAACATGGATCAACTCTAAAAAATGTCCAGAGTGCCATAAAAATTACTTCCACAATCCCACTTGTACTATACGCAACTGGACAATCTTACTCTTTCGCGCAAAAAGTAAAAACCTTTGCAAACTCTGATACTAAGAGTCTTCCTAAAATGTTCTAATTTCTCTCTCCTGTTTGGTAAATAAAATGTACCGCACAGGGCGGCATCCTTTAGATCACTGAGCCTCTTGAAGTTTTGATGGTCATTGTCAAATGATATTAATATCAAGTTATTAGTAATATCAAATATTATTAAGATGAAAACTGTTATATTACACTTTAATAAGCATATCAAAACAGCCTTTTATAATGTGTACACTTTGTACATTTTGAACACACTTTGTTCATAATCCTGAATCTACTTATAATGTCATCCTATTCTTTTGCTTCTTTATTCTTCACCTTTCATACGAGGAATTTCACATATCCAAAAAGCCAACGGTCATGCCCTGTCTTTTCTTCTAGACTCAAAATAAACATCAACTATATATAATTTGATATTTTTGAAAACTCTCCCAAGCTGTTCTAGAGCAGTTACATTTTTCAACTTAAATACAGTTATCTACTTTTAAGACCGACAAATTGCATATTGTTGATTTCAGTACATCAATCTGGTCTGAGATAAGTATTGAGATCACCATATGTTACCCTTCTTAGTCTTGTGTCATTGGCACAGCTGACAGAGAAACCTTTTAATGTTAGACAGACTTTCACCAAGAAGAGAGCCATGGAGACTGTCACTAAAGATCTTCTTACACCTTGAAATAGGACCATTCAAGTAAGGAAGATAAGGCTTATAAATAAATTTTGGTTCTGAAGACTTAATATGGTCAAGATGGCAATACTGCTCAAATTCATCTATAGAGTCAAGCCCTATCAAAATCCAACTTGGTATTTTGCAGAATTCAACATACTGATCCTAAAATTCAAATCGTTGCAAGAAATGCAAAACAGTCAAAACAATCTAGAAAAAAACCAAGCTGGGGGGACTCACAGTTCCTAGTTTCAAAACTTACCACAAAGTTATGGTTATCAAGACTAAGGATGAGCATGTAGATCAATGAAATAGAACTGAAAGTGCAAAAATAAATGCATACTTTTTAGTCAACTGATTTTCGACAACAACAGTGCCAAGACTTAAGTTGGGCCCATACCTCACACCATACACAAAAATTAGCTCAAAGTGCACCACAGATCTAAACGTAAGCACTAACACTATAAAACTTTTGGAAGAAAACATAAAAGTAAAGCCATGTGATATTGGCTTAGGCAATTATTTCTTAGATACGAGACCAAAGCCCAAGTGACAAAAGAAAAAATAGAACAACAAAATGAAAAACTTTTGTGCATCAAGACACCTTCAAAAGTGAAAAGACTCCTACAGAACTGGGAAAACCATTCACCCATCATATATCTGATAAGAGAATTGTACTTTGAGTATACAAAGAACTATTACAACAAAATAACAAAAAGATAAGTAACCCAATTTGGAATATGGCAATGGATATGAACAGGAATTTCTCCAAAAATGGTATACAAATAGCCAATAAGCACATGAAATGATAGGTAGCATCATTAACCATTAGAGAAATATAAACTAAAACATCAGAGAAACACCACTTCACACCCACTGGGATGACTTTGATAAAAAAGACAATGTTAAGTGTTGACAAGTATGGGAAGAAACTGAAAGCCTCATGTGTTGCTGACTGGAATATAAAATGGTGCCATCTCTTTGGAAAATAGTTTGGCAGTTCGTCAAGTTGCTAAACACAGACTTATCACATGACCCAGCCATTCCACTCTTAGGCATACAATCAAGAGAAACGAAAACACATGTCCACAAAAAACTTGTACAGGGATGTTCATAGTAATGCTATTTATAACAGCCAAAAAAATTAGAAAACACAAATGTCTATCAACCGATGAACACATGAATGAAGTGGAGTGTAACCTTACAATATAATATTTCTTGGTAGTGAAAAGGAATGAAGCATTAATATACGCTACGACATGATGATCCTGGAAGACATCACGTTAAATGGAAGAAGCCACATATTGTATGATCTTACTTCTGAGAAATGTCCAAAATATGTAAATTTACAGTGACAAAGATTTACGGCTGCCTAAAGCTTGGGGGGAGAGATTTTGGGAAAAATGGGTAGTCAGAGCTATAGTTTTAGGGTTTCTCCTTGGGGGAATGAAATGACCTAAAGTTGATTGTGGTGACAGTGTGTGACTATACTAGAAACTACTGAGTGTCATACTTTAAATGGGTGACTTTTATGGTATGTAAATATGCCAATAAAGATTTTTTTTAAGTTAAATACATTTACTGTAAAACATCCTCAAAGGACATTAATGTTCAGGGTGAATCTCTCAGGGGGGATTATAATGTGCCAATCATGTTTATCTATGGAGTCATTTATTCCTCAAGTATTTTGAGAAACACGTTGATCGCAGCTCTCAACTTGAAATTATTTTTTTTATAAACATAGAATTAGGATGTCCGTTTGTTACATTTAACATGTTGTGTCTATGCTCGACCCTTTGATTACTCTAATGAATAAATGAATAAAAGAATAAGAAATGTCTAAGTATGAATATTCAATCTATAACTTAAGTACCTTGTATATAAAAAGGTTTATTAACTGGGTGAGTTTTGGGGTGAATGGTAATATTGATTACAGAACTATATCACTGGGATTGTCTCTTCTACTTACAATCCAGTTCCAAATCTGTTTTCTTGACTAAACCACACATTTTCATGTAACAACATGCTCTCTTTGGTCGCTTAATAATAAGTGCAACCATCTTAGCCTAACCCTTTAGGTTATAGAATGACACAAAGAAGAAACTGTCTTCTCACATTGTGATCAAGAATTTGTGCCTCATAGCACAGAAACTTGCTAGTCAGCAATCGTGTGCTTATTGAATTCCAAGATAATTATGCCCTGTATATTTTCAGAGATTATAATTCTAGGCACCTCATAAGCTCTCTTGGCCCTGAGGTCCAAACAAGAGGAACATGATGGCTTCTGTGGCTTAATTTGTAAGAAAACGACAGGTCCCAAGGCTACAAACTATTGGAGTTCCTTCGGAGAAGAATCTATTTAGCTCTTCAATCTCCGTTCTCCGGTCCCAGAGCTGAGGTCCTATAAGCCTTGGTCTTTTAGTGGCTGAGATGAGTGAAAGCAGAATTAGAACGCAGGTCGTCTGAAATTCAGTCTGGTGCTCTCTTCCACCACATCACACTGTCTTGCAAGGCATAAGGCCACCAGCTTCTTGACCACCATCCGCCACGGTGAAAGTGCATATGAGTGGGACCAACTCACCATGTTTTGTGGGAGCTTTTGTTGTTGTTGTTGTTGTTATGCATGTCAGAATCCTCCAGGCCCTGCTATGCTCAGAAAACACCTGCAGATGATTCAGTGCTTAGCCTTTACATGTATCCAGAAATTTGTTTGACATTTCCAACTCATTTGTAGAGGAAAACAAAAGTAGGTAATTAATTTTCATGCTCTTTCAGAATATTTCAATATCACGCTGCGCTGGATAAATGTTTCCATTTTTTTCTTTTTCTTTTGTGTGGCTCTTTCTATTGTTGACTGTCACTCTCTGGATCTTTTTGCATAAAAGATTCTTGTTTTTACTTCTCTCCCTTATTTATCCTCTCTAAAGATAGCATGAGAAGAACCCTCTCCCCTAATAGATTTTTTAATTGCTTCACTTTAGCATTTACAGATTCATTCCCCTCTTGCTACTTCATTAAATCAAAGCTAGTCATACACATAGGCAATTTTACCAAGAAAGTTTAGGACTGAGAATTTGCTAAGTTAGAATTTTAAATGCTAGTTAAGAATATGTCGGCTGGGCGTGGTGGCTCAGCCTGTAATTCCAGTACTTTGGAAGGCTGAGGTGAGAGGATTGCCTGAGCCCGAGGGTTCGAGACCAACTTGGGCAACTTGGTCAGACCTCATCTCTACAATAAATCACACACACACACACACACACACACACACACACACACACACACACACACACACACACACAAAACCAGCCAGGCATGTTGGTGCGCACCTGTAATTCCACCTACTTGGAAGGCTGAGGCAGAAGGATCACCTGGGTCCTGCAGGTTGAGGCTACAGTGGCCTTATGAGTGCCACTGCCCTCCAGTCTGGGTCACAGGAGTGAGACTCCAACTCAAAAAAAAAGAAAAGAAAAAAGAATATAGCCGGGCTCGGTGGCTCAGCCTGTAATCCCGTGCCTTTGGGAGGCTAAGGTGAGCGGATTGCCTGAGCCCGCGGGTTCGAGACCCGCCTGGGCAGCGAGACCTCATCTCTACAATAAATCAAAAAATCAGCCGGGCGTGGTAGCGCATGCCTGTAATTCTGGCTACTTGGAAGGCTGAGGCGGAAGGATCACCGGAGCCCAGCAGGTTGAGGCTGCGGTGGCCGCACTCCAGTCTGGGTGACAGAGTG
>NW_007067477.1:137780-158425 GCF_000164805.1 Carlito syrichta
AAAAAAAGAATATGTCTTTCTTGTCATGAATTTTTTTTTTTTGAGTTGGAGTCTCACTCTGTCATCCAGGTTGGAGTGCAATGGCACACTCATGGTCACTGCAACCTCGACCTGCTGGGCTCAGGTTGTCCTTCTGCCTCAGACTTCCAAGTAGCTGGAACCACAGACATGCACCGCCACGTCTGGCAAATTTTTTGATTTGTAGAGATGAAGTTTCACCAAGTTGTCTATGTGGGTCTTGAATCCACAGGTTCAGGCAATCCTCTCACCTGAGCCTCCAAAAGTTCTGGGATTATAGGCGTGAGCCACCAAGCCTGGCCTCTTGTCATGATTCTTAAGGATAATAGAGAATTATATATTTTTCTCACTAAGTTAATTACTCAGTGGTTGCAGGTGGCAGAAAAGCAAGTGCCTATAGCTAAATTGTGTGCAGAGAGCCAAATGGTCTCACAGAATGATTTCATATTTAGTTGGATTTATCAATTGATGAACTATTCACAATCCTAAACAGCACAATTAATTTTTTTCATCATCTTTGAGGGAAACAATGGGTAAAGACTAAATATTTCAGATGCCAACAATTTTGAAAATACCTTTCTAAAAACTATTCACACATACACACTAGCTCTGTATCGAGACATTTAAAATATATTAAAGATGGCCAGGCTGAGCACAGCAGCTCACACCTGTAATATCAGTACTTTGGTAGGTCAAGGTGGGAGAATTGTTTGAGCCCAGCGTTTGAGACCAGCCTGGGCAACATAGCAAGATCTTGTCTCTAAGAAAAAAAAAAGTTAGCTGGGTATGGTGATGTGCACCTGTGGTCCCAACTACTTGGGAGACACTGGTGGAAGGGTAGCTTGAGCCCAGGAGGTTAAGGTTGCAATGAGCTGTGATCATGCCACTGCACTCCAGCTTGGAAGACAGAGTGAGAGTGAGACCCTGTCTCAAAACAAACAAAACACATTGGCATGTATTTTATGTGAGTGTGAAGCCTCATTAACTTTGCTAAGTCAATTAATAGAGTACATAAAATTCTAAAGAAAAGTTAGATCTTTAAACTTTGTCAAGAAAATAAGTCTTTTTTTTTTTTGAGTCGGAGTCTCACTCAGTCGCCCAGACTGGAGTGCAATGGCCGCTCCCATCCACCGCAGCCTCGACCTGCTGGGCTCCGACGATCCTTCCGCCTCAGCCTTCCAAGTAGCTGGAACTACAGGCGCGCACTACCATGCCTGGCTCATTTTTTGATGTATTGTAGAGATGAGGTCTCACCAAGTTGCCCAGACAGGTCTCGAACCCACGGGCTCAGGCCATCCACTCACTTCAGCCTCCCAAAGGTGCAGGATTACAGGCTGAGCCACTGAGCCCGGCTATAAGTCATTTTAAAGTGCTTAGAAGCATCCATTTCATTGTAAACAGCATGCAAATAAAAAGATCCTTATTAATTTAAAAAGTCTACATGGCTTCTTTGGTAAAGTTTAGTTTTCTTTCTTTTTTAAAAAAAATTACTTTGATTAGTGATATTCAATTCAAGCTTGCTGTTTAATGTTATTACAAAACAGAAGTTCCATGAACTATGATTCTGTTTTGTTCAACACTCTATCCCCAGTATCTAGAGAGAGGGCCTTGCAGATGGTGAACAGGCAATCAATAAAAATTTGTCAAATGAATGCTTAATAAATTAATAAATGCAATGTTAATACAAAATCTGTGACCAAGTGCTTGGAATGTGCCAGGGACTAAGCTGAAATCTCTTTGTACTTTGTGCTTTCCAACCTCAAGCAGCCCTACTGGACAGAAACCACTGTCATCTCCATTTTACATATGAGAACTAAGCTCAGACAGGGTGAGTAAGATATCCAAGGCTGTCCATTTAGAAAGTTTAGAGATTTAAATCTTCTCTCTGATTTCCAAGCTGAAGCTTAATCCTTCCTCTACAGTAGCAGTAATAGTACTAAAAATACTAGCAATAATAATATTGGTGCGCAATCTCTGTGTGCGACACATGGTTCTAAACCTTCATATATGTTAATTCATCGACTTCTCACACCAACCTTGTACATCATATACTATTATCACCAACTTACAGGTGAGCACACAGAGTCTGTTATTCTAGTTTCCCTCCTTAATTTTTCCCAAGTATTAGGGTTTATTATTATTATTATTATTATTATTATTATTATCATCCTTTTTGAGCAATAAGCCAAAGAGGAAATGCAGACCTTATGGGCTTCCCAAAAAAGTATTCTAAGCTCTGCTTACCTTGGCTAAGCCATAAATATGTAATACAAATAATTTCTATTGAGCAACTAAAACAAGCTAGGCAAGTAATAAGCATTATTACCACAGTTGTTCTTATATTTTCAAGATAGTTATGATCATCCCTGTTTCACTGATGAAAAATTGAGGCTGGGAAAATTTCTCCAAGTCACAAGCTTGCTAAGTACCAGGGTCAAGATTCAAACTCAAGTCTTGAGTCCAACCCAAGCACACTAGCCAAATACTACTCAGACTTCTCATTTTGTGAGGCTAAAGGTTTTCTGAGAGCTTTGGCAAACTAGTAGTTATCTATTCCTACTGCTCCCCAACACTAACCTCTTGTGAGTAAGCATCACCCCTGATGTCACATCAAAGCCATCATGACTGAAGGGTCACATAGCACAGGAATTCTTAGAGGACCCAGAGTCATTCCTGGACAAGAATCTGTTCATGGCTATTTGGTTTACCTTTTACTCTACCTTTTTAAGGGATATAAACTCTTCCATTTGCTTTAGTAGTTTTAGTATTATATAATTGTAATGTTTTATTTCTCATCTTTTATTATATCCAAAGTTGTTCAAATCAAAGTCATAGAAACATCTCATGAATTCTCACATTTTTTTCTAAAGTAATAACAGTCTTTATTTTGTGATGAAATATAAAGGGAAAGGCACAGTTAGACCAAAGACCGAGAGCTTTCTTATGTTTCCTCCGGATCTCTTGCCTGAAGTGACCCCTGGTTCAGATTTAAGGTAAGAAGATGTAGCAGCCAGCAATGAACCCGCGAGAGGTCTGTTCTTGCTAAGAACACAAGACTTTCCTTCGGTTTTAGTTGAGGGAGACTTCTGCCCAGAAAGGGTCCATACCAGTAAGGAAAAGTCTAGCTTGAACTGCATCTGCGTTAAACTTCCATAGTAATATGTGCATTCTATTATTATGAGAACAGTAGCTCCAAGCTTGAAAAAAGGGAAAATTAGTGTATAAATGAATGACAGTAATTAGTGAAAAGTTAAATGTCAGTTGGATTTATTAACAGCTCAATGGATACTATTTAAGTTATAATCTTAAAACACTCAGTAAACTTAGCCAATACATTTCTTACTCCATAGTAGAGCAAATGTAGCCAAAACTTGTATCATTACTTTCCTGAATTTGTAAATCAAATGATCCATCATTTAGGAAGGATCATTCAACTATTTTAATTATATAGTAAGAAATTCAGTGCTTATGTGTGCATGGTGTTGTCAAGGAATAATATTAATGGCTTAACTCAAACACTTCTGCAAATATAAGCAATTTCTAGTATTTCCTATTTATTCCAGAGCCAGCACAAACTAACCTACTCCAAAAGCATATCAGAGTCCCAGAAAATTTTAAAAATACAATATATTAAATTATTTCAAATTAGTAAACCAAGATTCCAGGCAGCTTTTCTTTGAAATTTGCATGGAAAATTAGAAAATTTAATTTTAGTGTATATCTTAATCAATATGATATCATGAACTTCATTCAGCGACTCAGGACAACAGCAGAGAATTAGAATTTGCGAGTGTTCTTTTAAGGTTATCTCACACACCACA
Organism: Carlito syrichta; assembly: GCF_000164805.1. Lineage (NCBI taxonomy): Eukaryota > Metazoa > Chordata > Mammalia > Primates > Tarsiidae > Carlito > Carlito syrichta. Next base: position 141,620 of record NW_007067477.1, read on the forward strand.
GCATACCTGATGTTTGACAAAGCCCTTATATCTTTAGTTATGTCCCTCAATGACTCAGGCAAGAGCTGCATGATTCCTGCATTTGTGAAGCTGCACTGAGAGAACTTTTATTGGTTTCATAAGCACACTGAAATGTGGCTGAAAGCCAGTGCTTACATTGGATTGTTCCCATATCTTTCAAAGATTAGAACACACAGTTGAAAAAGAAAGAGCAAGACATACCAATACACTTTGCTGGGGGCATCAGCGTAAGGAAGATTCCAAGCAACTCCTGCCAAGCTGTGATGAAAAAGGAAGCAGCAGTGCAGATATCCCCAAACAAGAGATGATCTCAATACTTTTGTAGTCATTCTTTCGTAAATTCTCACAATCCACAACTACGTATTACACTAAAGACGAAAGTCAAATTATCTCCATTATCTTCGCCCCTGTTGTTGGCATCCATAAAGAGCAACTTATGACACGAACATAAATTGAGATACTCTGCTGTGATGAACAGCTGCACTTTGGGGATAGCATCTATCACAAGCCAACGGAATAACCACTCTGGAAAAAATGCACACTGCTAAGCATTTTGGTGATGTTCACAAGAGCTCCCAGGGACTACATAGCCAAGAGTGGCGGTTTTTGACTCAAGTTCTAGTGAATAAAGGGGAAAGCTAGGAGCCACCACTTGGAAGCTCTGATCATCATTCATTCTTTAACACCATTCATTGAACAACTGGAAGCTAGCGGTGGTAACAAAGTCTTAAAAGACTACAAAAAAATTAAGTGTGTGAGATGACTGATGCGCGCTAATCTGCTTCACCATTTTAACTTTTTAACTGTCTGTATGTGTCCCATAACCTCATGTTATAAGCCTCAAATATATACAATTTATTTTTTAAAAAAAGACAAGAAGAATATGGAACATATATAAACAATCAAATTTGTAATTTACAATTTCTAATTCTGGAGGGGAAAACAGGTTGTTAGATCACAGAACTCAAGGGAGATTGGAATTAGATGAGGAGATCAGAAACAGCCTCTGAGGAGGTAAAAGAGCTGAAGTTGTTTGTGGCAAATACACCCAGTGTGCACAGAGCAAACACAAGGATCACCAGTGATCTTGCCTTTACTTTTATCTATAAGCCAGTGCTGCTCTTACACTCTCAGTACCACATCGAGAACTTAGAATTTCTCTTTTATTCCACTCCCAAGACTCCCACCCCCACCCCCAGGAACCTTCTCACCCCCTCACTTCTCCCAGTTGGGCTTCTAGTTGACTGGCCGCATGTCTAAAGCTGTAACTCCATGGTCCTGCCAGGCCAGGGAGAGCATACGGGTACCATGAATCTCAGGACAGATAAATCAGTCCGGTTACAAAGATTTTCTTGATGTTAGGGGAATAATTTCCTCCCACAGTAAGCAAAATTTGTTCCTCTCAAATTTAAATACTGTATTTAAAATGTATTTAAGTTAAAAAGAAATCGTTTAATTCCCCATGAACTGAATCTTTTCAACTGTTTAGAAATATGCTTAAAATCTTAATGTGCAGTTTACCTAAAATAAAAAAATGAAGCTTATGCAATGGTTACTGTTCTTTAAAAGAGCATTTAAACTTTGATGATGTCTGCAACACAATATTCTTTTATGTAACATATTTACTGGTTTTATTGAATGGACACAAAGAGACCTTTGGTAAGATTCTACTAATATGTACAATAGCTTTATAAGCAATTGTTTTTATATGTAAACATCTGCAGGTGCTAAGCCTGAAGATTTCCTAGACAGAAAGAAAAAAACTTAAAAATATTACATAGACAGACAAAACTCACAATACCATGAAATATAAATTACTATCAAAGGGAGAAAAAAATACTAAAATAAAACTATGATCATTGAGATTCAACTTTCCAATTTCAAGTGCCGTCTTAAGTTTTTATTTGTTTCAAAGCCCTGTAGTTGGACAGAACATAAATGTTTCTTTCTCAGTATTTTATCGGTAGGTAGAATAAAAGCTAAGATGACTCTTTTTCATTTACAGGCTAGCACAATAATTAGATAGTCTTATGCAGACCATCAAAATTTTAAAGTAAGTTGCTTTTATTAGCACTACAAATATTGAGGCTATTCTCTAGAAATCTACATTTTTTTCCATAATACTCATCACAGTGAGTAGCTATGTACTTATATATCTGTTTATGTCTGTCTTCTTTACTAGACTATTAGCTCCATGAAGGCAATGTCTTGGTCTAGTCAGGCTGCACAACAGAATAGAATACCATAGACTGGGTGGCTTACAAGCCACAAAAACGTTTTTCATCAGGTCTGGAGGCTGGGACATCCAAGGTGGAGGCACCAGCAGGTTCAGTGTCTGGTGAGGACCTGCTTCCTGGTTCATCAATGTCCGTGTTCTCATGGTGTCCTCAATAGAGGAAAGAGGAGATTCTGCACAATCTCCAGAATCTCTTTTAAAAGGGCACTGTTCCCATTCACGAGGACTCCACTCTCATGACCTAATCGCCTACCAAAGGCTCCACAGCTCCTAACAGCATCCCCTTGGGATTTGCGGTGCCAACATATAAACAGGCAGGCACCGTTTCCATCTTTGTTCCCTGCCCTCAGGCCTTAGTAGGCCCTCGATAAATTTTTATTGAACAAAGGAATGTTTATGATGACAAACAGACTGCATGGTACTTATATGTAAGAATTAAAAATCCCTGGATCTGAACTGAAGTGCAGGAAAGAACACAAGAAGTCCAAAAATAATTTAACCATACTAGCAGAATGAGCAAAAAAGTGAACTGCCATGAGTCATACTTTTCTCCTACAAGAAAAAAAAGGAAAATATTTGCATATCAACATTTCTCTTTCTAATACTAAAATTGTGGAAGAACATGAAATTAAAAATAAATAGAAAGTTAGTATAATACAGTCTAACAGGTGACAAGTAAATCGTTACAGAAAAATAAAACAACTTATGACCGGGAATAAGACATATTTATGTTCAAAGGTTGAGGATGGAGTATCAAAATGTAGGTTACATTCTTAAAACCAGGAATCATGTAATAATGTTGGCTATATTTATGGTTCTCCTTAGACTGGGTTCAGAATCTGGAGCATAGTAGACTTTCAATAAATGCCAGTCATTAGTCTAAACAAAATTAGAGGCAAGTGGTAACGAGTGTGAGTTTACCTTCAGAATATAAGATGTAGGGCCACAGTTAAAGAAGTGGAGGAAATGGCAGAAATGACAGCTCTCCTCTCCACTCAGAATGCTATTTGTTTCCACATTTTTATGTTCAGAAAGCTATGGGTGGCAGCAAGGTAAACATACTTTGTACCTACCTGGCACCATGCACTTTACACACACATGATCTTATTCCAACGGAATACTCTGAATTATCTGCATTCTCTGTATGAGGAAACCAAGGCTTAGAGAGTTTAATTAACCTCCTAATAAGAACGCAAATCCCAGTCTAACTGACTCCAAAGCCTCAATTCTTCACACTGCACCATGCTGTCAGAGCAGAACATGAAGATCAGGGCTTGGGAAAGTCCAAGAGAGACAACAAAGAGAATCCAGTGGCCTTAAGCTCAAAAATGAACTGGTCTAATATAAAACAGAGGTGATGTCTTCATGGTCCTAGACAGAGATGTGGAAAGGTGCCCTGAGACAGGGATCTGCTGGTCATCAGGAAGCCACCTCACCTCCATTCTTTTTTTCAAGTTACACTAAAAAGAATATAGTGGATTAAACACAGAGGATAAAGTACACATGTTGGAATCAAACTCCCCTTGGGTTTTGAGTGGTAAAACATCAAAAAAGCTGCTCTAGATAAAAATTTCTCTCCAGTCCAGCTTCGATGGGCAGCATGATTGGTTCCATGTTTTTGCTATTGTGAATAGAGCTGCAACAAACATACGTGTGCAGGTATCTTTTTTGTAGAATGACTGAAATTCCTCCAGGTATATTACCAATAGGGGAATTGCTGTGTCATGTGGTATATACACACGATGGAATATTACTCAGCCACAAAGAAGGACAAACATAAGGACTTGCAGCAACTTGGATGGATTTACCGTCGATCATACTCAGTGATCTATCACAGAAACAAAGAACAGAGTACCACATGTTCTCACTCATAAGTGGACCTTGAACAATTGTAATACTATATGAAAGGCATTGGCAGTAGTGGGAAACTGTTGGGGAGGGGGGTTGGGATTGGCAGTTGAGGGAAACTGCCAGGGGAGGGAGGGGTACACCTCATCAACAAGGGTATCTGCACAATCGTTTGTATACCTAACCCTGAATTGTACCCCATATCTTTATAATAATAAAAAAAAGAAAAAAAAATGTATCTCACAGCCATAGAGGGCACCTGCAATTCTGTCAGAGCAACTTAACATCTTGCCACCAGAGCACTTTCGAGAGAGGGGAATGGCCCAACACACTAGGAATCCACACAAGCAAGTCACATGAGCTTGGATGGAGGCGGTGTCACCTGAAAAAACAATCCAGGAAGCGCTCTCTCCTCTTTTGGGAGTGGATAAGCAAATGTGCACTTGGAAAGGTGCTCCTTTCACTCACAGACACAGCACTCCAGTCATGCGTCAACCTATTTTTTAAAGTACATTTTAAACAATACACTAAGACACCTCAGCTCTCCAAGAACCAGTTTTCTGGAATTTTCAAATTATAGATTTCTTCCCAACTAGCCACACAAAATTAAATTCCAACTAAATTCCAGAAGAATTAGCCCCTCCACAGGCCACGATAAACGAACGCAACAGAAACGACATCTGGACCCTCTGTTCATGGCTGACACACTGTGGAATGGATTCTTTTTTAACAGTGTATCAATATGAAGACACTAGTAGCAATAACTCCCAGATAAGATGATTTTTCTGGAGAGTGAGAAAATCTGTTGAGAAGATGTCATTTCGGTTAACTCTTTTTGAAAAACAAACAAAAACTATGCTACCAAAGAAAGCATTTTGTAACTGCAATACTTCTTTCCGCGATTAACATCTATAAGCAGTTGATTTAAGTAAACTATACCGAATAATCTGGGTGGGTCTAACCCAATCAAGGGAAAGAACAGATGAGCAATTTCCCCAGGGAAAAAGAAATTCCACTCGTGAACTGTATGCAGCTTCAGTTTCTTCCAGAGAGTTTTTGGCCTGTGGCTTGCCCCAAAGATTCTGGAGTTGCTTAACCAGCTGCCATAATCACACAAACCAATCCCTTGCAATAAATCGCTCTCTCTTCTTCATATATATGTATACATATTACACGCACACATATATACACCCTCTACATGCACACACAATATATGTGTGCGTGTATAAACACACCCATTTCCATAAGTTGCACTTAAAATCATGTTAGAGCAATGTCTGTGTTCCTGGTGGGGCCTTGACTGACTGATACAGATATTTAGAGTGGCTCTGTAGAAACAGGTTTTAAGGATGAGTTATCTGAATTGGTCCTGCGACTTTTGGAATACATTCTCTAATATGACTAGATTCAAAAGTACTAGTGACTATCACCAGCGGCAAAGAGGGGACTCGTAGTCAATGACATGATGTGACAATAGAGAAACACAGATATCACCATCGGCTACACATAAGCAAATGCCTGTGAAGGCAAGGTTCTGGGTTGCTACATATGGGAGGCCTTAGAGCATTTTAGTCACACTAAACAGCTTGATGAGACTGGCTGGTGGTGGCAAACCCTATTGTGGAAAAGGGAAAGAAAAAGATTAACTCGGGGCTTGAAATCCCCCGTTCAAACTCCACACAAATCTTCTGAAAACTATGTCTGCTCAAAGACAAACTCTTATCTCCTACAGTCATAAGACTGGGCTTCTAAACTCAGACTCTCACCTTTACTGGATTATAACACTAAATGATTTCCCAGCCTTATAGACTTTCTTCTGTTAAGATAGGAGCAGTGATTAGGAAGAAGTGGGATCTCAGAATGAAGACACGAGAAATCTCACTGACGCTTGGGACATCAAGCTCCTCAATTCTGAAGAGTCTTCCTTGCCCATAGAAGAGCTTTTCCATCCCTATGTGAGGTCAACTCTACTCCTGAAGAGTCTGTGATAGCCTCCCCTGAGGTAGGTGCCTCCACAAGACACTGCTGGTTCTCCCCTGATACTCCTTCTTTGCTTCTAGACTTATGACTAGACTCAAGTTTCTGCAGACACCAAAGGTTGAAGTACAAAGTGTGGTCCATGAGGAAGTGCACTACACATCAAAAGAACGCATGAGTTTTCCAACATACGCAGACATAAGTCTGGGGAACATGTGAATGGATACCTCAAGCATGTTGAATAATTATGGAAGGAACATAAAATTGAATTAGAATAAACGTATTGCTGTCAGCCCACTAAGCAGAGATTCTGAGTCCAATGTTTTAGCTCAGAGGGTTAGCAAAGGCTCTAACATTTTGGTTAGTTGGCTGGAACACAAACTAAAAGGCGGCCTACATTAAATGAAGTCAAATGCCAGGACTAACTGCCTTGGTATACTGGAGGAGAAGGTGTCCACAGGCTTAGGGAGACTGAAATGTTAGAATCAATTTACCACGTAAGACCTGATTCAGTTCCTGCCGCAGGGTCCTGAGGACACCCCTTTCATAATGACTGTAAGAAATGCATTTGAGAGGGGAGCCCCAGCATCCTTAAAGACGTCTGTGGTCACTCTTCTCTCTGGGTCAGAAATTATGTGACAGCTGCTGCCACTGAACTGGGACCCCCAAATGCAACAGACATCACTGGGGGGCAGGGGCCATGTGGCAACACTGAATCACCAAAGGCAGGGTTGATGTCGTCATCATACTGGGCAGCAAAGATCAAAAGGTAATCCGGATAGTCTGACTTGTGGCAACCTATGGCACTGGCCAATGGATCATGGTGTTTCTAGAAAAGAAATAAATAATTTACTGTATTCCCACTTCATCTGTGTAAACATTCGACTTCTAGTGCACTATGCAGCGAAAGCTATTATGGTAGGAAAGGCCAAGTGGAAGACATCAGAACTGTTTCTCCTTAGAAAACGAGTAAACGGAAAGCAAAGCTCTATCCCTAGAGGGGATGCAGAGATGAGTGCCACCATCGAGGACTTCAGGGATGCAGAGGGGGTACGTTGATGTCAAGAAACAGTTGCATTTGACACCTTACGCAACCAAAATAGAAACCACAATGCTAGTGGGCCTCTCTGGATTTGGGAAGCAACATATTCCTTATCTGGGGATACTACTCTGGCCCGTTTACTGAGTGACCCAAAAAGCTGCAATTCTGAGTGTGTCACTGGGTAGGAAAAGACTCTGCAACAAGTCTAAGCTGCCACACAAGCTGCTCTGTTATTTGAGGCATATGATTCATCAGACCTGACACTGCTTGGAGCTGCAGATAGAGATGCCAATTAGAGTCTTTGGCAGGCCCCAATAGGTGAATCACTGTGCAAACTCAGAGAGTTTGGGAACAAGGCTCTGCCATCTTCTGAAGACAACCATTCTACTTTTGAGAAATAGCTTTTGACTTGTTTCTGGGTCTTAGTAGAAACTGAATGTCTAACCATGGAGTACCAAGTTACCATGAGACCTAAGCCACATATCGTAAACTGGCTATTCTCTGACCTACCAATACTTCTCAAGTTGGGCATGCGCAGTTGTGGACAATCGTTGAGCTCAAGCAGGTCTTGAAGGCATGAGCGATTTACATAATGAAGTGCCCCAAATGCCTGTGGTCCTCACTCCTGCCATATTACCTTCTCTCTAGCAGCCTGCACCTATGGCCTCATGGGGATTCCATGCAACCAGCTGACTGGGGAAGAGAGATGAGTCTGGTTGACAGATGGTTTTGTATGATAACACCCGAAAGTAGAAAGCTGTTCCACTACAGCCTCTTTCCAGTGCATCTCTGAAGGACAGTAGTAAAGAGAAATCTTCCCAGTGAACATAACTTTGAGCAGTGAAGCTATGTGTTCATTTTTCCTGGAAGGAGAAATGACCAGAGGTACAAGGCTATACATTGACTCATGGACTGTGCTCAACAGTTTGGATGGTTATCAGCTTGGAAGGAACAAGGTTGAAAAATTGATGATGACAAGGATGACTGGACAGGAGGTAAATGGATTTACCTCTCTGAAGGGACAGAGGACAAAGACATCCATGTCCCATGACCATGCTCACCAAAAGATGATACAGCGGAAGAAAGTTTTAATAATCAAGTGGGAAAGATGACCTTTTCCGGGGATACTGTGCCTCTTTCCCCAACCACTGTTGTCTTTGCCCAACAGTGGCACTGGTGCCAGGGAAGAAGGTTATGCATGGGCTCAGCAACACGGACTTTCGCACAACAAGGCCAACCTGACTTCAGTCACTGCTTAATGTCCAACGTGCCAGCAGCAGAGACCAACACTGAGCTCCATTCTCCTGGGTGATTAGCCAAACTACCTGGTGGTGGGACGATTACACTGGGCTGCTACCTTAGAAGGGGTGGTGTTTTGTTTTGACTGGATTCCGATACTTACTCTGGATATAAATTTGCTCTCCCCACATGTAATGTTTCTGCCATAACTACCTTCCATGAATTTATGGAACACTTTATCCACAGTCATTCCATGCAGTGTTACTTCTGACCAAGGAGCTTACTTGACAGCAAATGATACAGAAAGTCTCATCCACTGGTCCTATCATGTTTTCCATCATCTTGGAGCAGACTGCATGATAGAAAGACTCAGAGTGTCAGCTAGGTGACTGTACCTTGCTGAGCTCTGGTAATATCCTTTAGAAAGCTATATATGTTCTAAAGTTAAACATCTACACCTGCATATGTTCAATATGCAGTGTGTTGTCTCCTGTATCCAGGTTTCATGAGTCTAGCACTCAAGGGTTAGAAATGGGAGTGACAGCATTAACTATTACCCTTAGCAATCCAATGGTTGAGAGATCTTAGCTTCAAAGGAAAGAGTCCTTCCACTTGGAGACACAACAAGGATTCCATTAAACTGGGAGTTAAGACTGCTACCAGTCACTTTGGGCTTCCCAGACTTTTGAATCAACAGGCAAAGAAGGAAATTACTACGTTGGCTGGAGTGATTCATCTTGATTGCCAAAGAGAAACTGGACCGTCCTACACAATGTAGACAAGGAAGAGTATGTCTAAAATACAGGAGATTCCTTAGAGCATCTCTTATTACTACTACATTCTGTGAAGAAAGTCAATAGAAAATCCACAAAATTAAATTCAGGCAGGATTGCTAATGTCCCAGACCCTTTAGGAATGAAGGTTTGGATCACCCTGTCGGGCAAAGAGCCATGACCAGTTGAGGTGTCTGCTTGAGAGCAAAGAAAATATGGGGTGGGTAGTGGAAAAAGAGTTATAAACGCCAGCAATGACCACATGCCAGTCCCAGAATCAAGGACTTTAAGTGATGTGTATTTTGTTTAAGTGTGTGCCTGTGTAGAGAATATTTTGCTTTCTTACCTCTTTTAAGCCATCTCCACCTAACATAAGATATATTAATAATTGCTAACTTTACATCACAGTACTTAAGTTACAGGATATCAAGGAGAAGAATAAACACCACCCAATGACCCTGTCTCCTCTTCTGGGGAAAGGGTTAGCATGTTCTGGGTTGTAAAACATACTTCAGGATAACTTTACCGTGTTAAGCAGAAAAATCACTTTGTTGTTGTCTCTATTTTGAGATTAAGTGTGGTTCAAGGAAATGCACATAGGTCCAAAGTTGACAAAGGGTAGACTATAATATTAGAGTCAGCTTCAAGTGTGAATTCAGCTAAGCTATAGTACCCAGTTAACCAATGAAACATGGATCTAGGTGTTGCTGTGAAAAAATTTTGTGGATATGATGAATATCTGAAATCAACTGACTTTAGGTGAAGGAGATTTTCCTCAACAGTCTGAGTGGTTCTGATACAATCATACGAAAAGCCTTAAGAGCAGAAGTGAGGTTCTCCCGAGGAAAAATAAATTTTATCGATGGACTGAAGCTTAAATTCTTGCCTATTTCCAGCCTGCACTTCTGCAAGCCTAGGGATCCCTTAAACCAATTCTTGTAAAGAATTTCTTAATCTATATCTCCCATGGGTTGTTTTTCTGTTTCTCTGGTAGAATTCTGACAGAAAAAATTATGTACTGATTATGAGGCCATATAAGAATCCAATATATTAAAATTATTTCTATAAAATTTTAATTAAAAATGTAAAGCTTTATCATCCATTGTGACTCCCAAAGGTGTACTAGAAATGCAGTATTTCTGTGAAGAAGATGAAACTTGAGACATGAAACTAAAAACTAGTATGGTAAATAACTAGTCCCAGGCCAAACAGAAGATCAGAATTTGAAGCTAGGTTTCATGAGAGGAAAGTTTGTCTTAATGACTTAAATTAACTGCTATTTGACAAATGAATGCATAGTTTCTTTAGACAAGATTCACCATTATAAAAAAAAGTCTGTTAGAAAGAAACATGGATTTTCCTCTATTGAAAACAGTACTTAGAGAACCAATGATGAATTTATATAAATAAATATAAACCAGAATAATGCCTAGATCTTATTTCACTTGAAGGTTTCTTTTTTTTTATTACAAATATAAGCATACACATAAGGTCTAAGATCAATAATAGGAGACTGTTAAAAGCTAAGATTCAGGCAAAAGAGTTGACGTTCAATTTTTTTCTTAGTCCTGGGAGGTGGGGGTCCTGGCTCGATGCAGAGCATTGCCAGGGAACATCCCTAAGCCTGATATTCCCCCAAATAATGACTGTCAGGAAAAGAGCCAGTTAACACTCACATTACTGTAAGGAAATTAATTTCAGCAGCTTCTACACCATTTTCTCTTCTATCAACAGCAAGCTTTAGCCAGAAGCAAACACCTACTTCCTAATCCCTTCATTTTATGCTCACTTCTCTGATAGATGACTTCTTCCTAAAAATAAAACCAAGGAAAGTAGAAAATAATTACACTCCCTACTGTATGCTTCACTTAACTTAGGTTCCACACGAGCAGTTTCACTGCAGCAAATTCAGTCTGATCTAAAGGTTACCGCAAACTTTTACCAAAAAAAAAAAAACCCAAAATGGCAAGACTGATGACATCCAAGTCGCCATCTAATCTTCCTCTTTAGTAAGAAAGTAAAGCACCATTTAGTAATGAACATGAGTGAGTTTTTCAATTTTCTTTTTTTGGGGCCGGGGAGTCGGAGTCTCACTGTGTCACCCAGGCTGGAGTGCAGTGGCACACTCACAGCCACCGCAGCCCCGACCTGCTGGGCCATGGTGATCCTTCCGCCTCAGCCTTCCAAGTAGCTGGAACTACAGACACGCACTACCATGCCCAGCTAATTTTTTTATTTATTATAGAAATGAGGTCTCTCCGTGTTGCTCAGGCTGGTCTCGAACGCTTGGACTCAGGCAATCCTCTCGTCTCAGCCTCCCAAATTGCTGGGATGACAGGTTTGAGCCACCACGCCCGGCAAGTTTTTCAATTTTCAAGAGACAGTCACATGAGTCTACACTAAGGACTGTCAAAGTCAACATCTTTAAAGACCCGCCAAGCTCCCAGCTCTACTATCCCTCCAATCCACACAACCCCCAAACCTGAGGGTGTCACGCGTTTCCTTAAACCAGTGACAGTGGCCCTACCTAAAACAGTCTCTGTTTTAATGCCCTGAGTAGTACTGCTTTCTCCAAAATGGCCTCTGAGTTAGTCTGTACAGTTTTCCCAGGCCCCACAATCTGTGATCAGGCCTCTCTGTTTGTCTGCCTGGATGTCATCTGCTTCCAGACTCCGTGTCACCATAGCCTGTCTACCTGCTGGGACACCATCTGCTGCACCTGGCTGGTCCTCGTGGACTCTGACCCCCTGTGTGTCAGAACGCCTCCTGTCACCATCATCCTTCTTTCTAGATAACGAACCCACTGCCTTGGTTGAACTTTCTCCCGTCGGTGGAAACGAGTTCCAATTCCAGTGTCCTCTTCCACACTGAAGAGCATACCCTGTCTTTAAAAAACAAACAAATCCATCCTCTACCACCAAGCTCTTATTCTGAGAGTGTTACACTGCTCTGCTCTACAAGCCATTCCAATTTAACAGGTTTCAGGCATAACAAAAATGAACTGTGGATTTCTTAAAGAGTTACGTGTGCGGGATAAGCCTAAAAAAGATGGAAGTCATGTTATCAACCTGTACTAAAGAAACCTGAGAAATGGTGGAATATTTTTACCGACAATAGGTAAAAAAGGCAAAAAGCAATCATCAAATTCAGTTTTCCAAACAGCTTGCCATCCGACAGCACATTTATAAAGACAGAAATTGAAAAATGAGATAAATGGCATTAACCCTTTAGGAGGTAAACCTAACATCTGCCTACTTCAAAAACAAGTTCCAGGCTCAGTTACAGGGTTGTCATAGTCTATACAACTATGAGCTCTATGAGTATTTTGCCTAGTTTTTTTTTTTGAGTTGGAGTCTCACTCGGTCGCCCAGACTGGAGTGCAGTGGCCGCTCCCGGCCACCGCAGCCTCGACCCGCTGGGCTCCGGCGATCCTTCCGCCTCAGCCTTCCCAGTAGCCGGAATTACAGGCACGTGCTACCACGCCTGGCTGATTTTTTGATTTATTGTAGAGATGAGGTCTCGCTGCCCAGGCGGGTCTCGAACCCGCGGGCTCAGGCAGTCCACTCACCTCAGCCTCCCAAAGGCGCGGGATTACAGGCTGAGCCACCGAGCCCAGCTTTTGCCTAGTTTTTAGTTCTGCAAATGTATCTTGATTTAAAACAAATAACATAAAAAGGAATCATCGGTGTTAACTATATAACCATTGCTAATACTCTGAATAAAAACAATATTTTCACCATCATAAGTTTTATAAATTAAAGATGGAATTTTTAAAAAGGCCAGAAGGAGATGTAAAATGATGTAATCTTCAAATTGGAAATACCTTTATAGACATCCAATCCAACAGAGTCAAATCACATTAAGATTTTATTAAAAAATCAGTTGTATAGGTAGTATTCCAAGTACTTGACAAATATCTACTGATGTATAACCTTCTTAATAACCCTGTGAGAGAGGTACTATTATCAATTCTATTTTGCTGATAGAAACATTGAGACAGAGAGATTTGCTAGAGGTCACACAGCTCATAAATGAGCTCATAAATGGCAAAAATAAAATCCAAATTCAGCAATTAATGATTTGGACCCCTGAACTGTGCTGTATCTCTGGATGGCTCCTAGGACTTCTGCAGTCAGACAGTGGCAAGGGCAGTATTGAATAGAAATAGGACTTCCAAGGTCCAGCACGCCTTCCATCAAATCCTTTGGTTAGTTCACATGTTCTCCCAGGGTCAGAAAGACTATGAAATTGGTAAGCTAGCCAATTGCCACCAGCAAAAATAGCAAAAGAAGTATAATGTTGAAATGACAACTTCACAGGATATGATTAAGCTACGTTATGCATTTAAGTACTAACAACAGATTCCACAAACTAACACATGGAATAATTTGAAGTGAAGTGGCTCATTTTGGGTGACCTCTTTAGCAGTCAGCTCAAGTTGGGCCATGTTCCACATGATATGCAAGTAATAATAGAACCACAAACCAAATTAAACCAATGAAGAACTTTCACGGATATGCAATGTGGATATGACTTTGAGAGGAACGTTGTATTTTTGTGACATGACAGCAGTACCCCTCCCCCACAAAACTATTATATACTGAAGACTTCAGGAATAATTAGCAGCTAACATTTTCATGACACCTTCCAGAAATTTGAAAATACATCTGAGACAAATAGCAATCATCAGCTCATATGCAGCTTTTGGAAAATGATTTTACGTTTTAAAAGTTATAACCTTGACCTCTTAGAGTTGTTTTTAAAAACAACCATACATTTACACTTCTCTACCAATGGAATTTAATTTTTTTAATGACTACAGTTAAAATGTCGATGCTATTTACAAGGTAGGATATAATAGGTTGACATGATTCAAAAATATGTGTTCTCAAGTATTTGTAAATTAGGATTCTATAGGCTGAACTTGCTTGTAGAGAATTCAAATTGTCATATTTTTATTGAGAATACTAGGTTAAACTTAATACTTGAGTTCACATGAGATTTGGCTGTTTAAAAGCCTGGCATTTCTCTCTCTCTTGCTTTTTCTTTCTTTTTTTCTTTCTCTCTCTCTCTTTCTTACTCTCTCTTTCTTTCTCTCTCCATCTCTCTCTCTCTGTCTGCCTCTCTCTCTTTCTCTCGTGATGTCTCTCTCTCTTTCTCTCTCTCTGTCTGCCTCTCTCTCTTTCTCTCTCACGGTCTCTCTCTCTGTCTCTCTCTCTCTTTGTCTGATGGTCTCTCTCTCCATCTCTCTCTCTGTCTCTCTGTATGTCACTTTCTTTCTCTGTCTCTCTCTCTTTCTGTCTGCCTCTTTCTCTCTTGTGGTCTTTCTTTCTCTCTCTGTCTCTCTCTCTGTCTGTCTCTCTCTCCATGTCTCTTTATCTATCTGTCTGTCTCTCTCTCTGCCTCTCTCTTTCTCTCTCACAGTATCTCTCTCTCTCTGTCTCTCTGTATGTCTCTTTCTTTCTCTCTCTGTCTGTCTCTCTCTCTCTCTGTCTCTCTGTATGTCACTTTCTTTCTCTGTCTCTCTCTCTCTCTCTGCCTGTCTGTCTGCCTCTTTCTCTCTTGTGGTCTTTCTTTCTCTCTCTCTGTCTCTCTCTCTGTCTATCTCTCTCTCCATGTCTCTTTATCTGTCTGTCTGTCTGTCTCTCTCTCTCTCTCTGCCTCTCTCTTTCTCTCTCCCTCTTTCTCTCTCTGTCTGTCTCTCTCTCGCCTCCACTCTCACCATGTGACACTCCTTCTCCCTCTCCACCTTCCGCCACAAGTAACAGCTTCCCGAGGCCTCACTAGAAGCCCAGCAGATGCCGGTTCCATGCAGAACCATGAGCCAAATAAACCTCTCTCCTTAAAAATAAATTAAAAAAAAAACCTACTTGATACTTAACACATGATACAGGAGGGAGAACCCCAAAATTGAATTTATTTATAAAAACTTGTGCATTTATTCTCAAATATTTAAACTTCAGTCATCTTCATGAAGCACTCTTCGTTCGATGCAATACACCTGTCAAGATGCTTTTTCTACCACTCAAACGGTTTTTGAACTCATCAATTTGAATGTCTTTTAGTGTTTTTGCCAGTTTTTGATTCACTCTTCCATGCTGGCAAAACGTTTCCCTTTGAGAACTTTTTTCATCCAGGGAAACAAAAAAAAGTTGCCCAGAGAGAGATCGGGTGAATAGGGAAGGAGGGACTGGGAGTCATATTGGTTTTGGTCAAAAACAGAGAGATTTCACTGTGGTGTGGGCAGATGCACTCATAACACACCCGTCATGAGACACCCTTATGGAAGTTGGAACTGGCAACCAATTTCTGACCAAAACCTAAAATGCACAGGTCATAAGAGATAAGATAGACAAGTGGGACCTCATTAAACCAATAAGCTTCTGTAAAGCCAAAAAAATTATCAAGAGAGCAGGGAGACAGTTCACAGACTGGGAAAAAATATTTGCCAACAGTATGTCTGACAAAAGCCTAACATCAAGGATCTACAAGGAACTCAAACGTGCTGAAAAGAAAAAAACAAACAGCCCCATTTCAAAGTGGGCAAAAGACATGAATAGACACTTCTCCAAAGAAGACATAGGAGCAGTCAGCAGATACATGAAAATATGTTCAGCCTCACTAGTCATCAAGGAGATGCAAATTAAAACTACACTCAGATACCATCCAACTCCAGTCAGAAGGGTCATCATCAATAACTCAAAAAATAATAGATGCTGGAGAGGGTGTGGTGAAAAGGGAACACTTCTACACTGTGGGTGGGAATGCAAACTAGTGCAAACTCCTTGAAAAACAGTGTAGAGATTTCTAAAAGAACTCGACACTGACCTTCCATATGACCCCACAGTCCCCCTACCGGGAATATACCCTGAAGAACTCAAATCACTCTATCAAAAAGATACCTGCACACGTATGTCTATCGCAGCGTTGTTCACAATAGCAAGATCATGGAGCCAACCATGCTGCCCATCAAAAGACGACTGGATAAAATGTGGCACATACACACGATAGAATATTATGCAGTCATAAAGAAAAACAAAATCATGAATTTCGCAACAACCTGGATGAAATTAGAGTTTACAATACTGAGTGATCTCTCACAGAAACAAAGATCTGAGCATCCCATGTTCTCACTCATAAGTGGACCTTGAACAACTACCGTAATACAATAAGACAAGGATTGACAGTGGTGGGAAACTACGGGGGGTGGGCAGGGAGTTGGGATTAATGGTAGTCGATATCTACAGGAAGGGGGCATACCTCATTAACCAGGGTACCTTCACAGTGAATATTTGTATACCTCACCCTTAACTGTACCCCACAATTTTAAAATAAATTTTTTAAAAAAGAAAATATAAAATAGATTGGAATAAGGTATACTAATTCATAATAAGGTATACTAATTCATAATTGCACCTGAAAAGAGACTTGACTAACAATAGCACTTATTTCTTTAAAAAAGGGGGACTTTAAGCCAATATTATGAAATAAAATGAGTTAATTCTGGAAAGTGGTTAATTTTATCCTTTGTTTTTCTCTGCGGTTTAAAAGTTTCAATATATAAATTGTATAAACAAAAAGCAGAACACAGACAGCGAAAACAAAGAGAAGGTGGAGCTAATCAAAGATAGGCCTGGAAAAGTGAGCACAGAGTATTACAGTGGCTCATT
>NW_007067477.1:159335-197313 GCF_000164805.1 Carlito syrichta
CCATCCCATGTTCTCACTCATAAGTGGACCTTGAACAACTACCGTAATACAATAAGACAAGGATTGACAGTGGTGGGAAACTACGGGGGGTGGGCAGGGAGTTGGGATTAATGGTAGTCGATATCTACAGGAAGGGGGCATACCTCATTAACCAGGGTACCTTCACAGTGAATATTTGTATACCTCACCCTTAACTGTACCCCACAATTTTAAAATAAATTTTTTAAAAAAGAAAATATAAAATAGATTGGAATAAGGTATACTAATTCATAATAAGGTATACTAATTCATAATTGCACCTGAAAAGAGACTTGACTAACAATAGCACTTATTTCTTTAAAAAAGGGGGACTTTAAGCCAATATTATGAAATAAAATGAGTTAATTCTGGAAAGTGGTTAATTTTATCCTTTGTTTTTCTCTGCGGTTTAAAAGTTTCAATATATAAATTGTATAAACAAAAAGCAGAACACAGACAGCGAAAACAAAGAGAAGGTGGAGCTAATCAAAGATAGGCCTGGAAAAGTGAGCACAGAGTATTACAGTGGCTCATTTATCTACTTGTTTTTGTTTTTGTTTTTCTCCTTTATCTCAGTAGTTTAAGGGGCTACAAATAGTTTTTGCCGATATGGATGCATTGCATAGCGGCCAAGAAGTGTGAGCTGTAAGTGTACCGACCCCCACCCCCACCGTCACACTGTAGCCAACCGGTCACGTTTTGTCCCTCCATTCCTTTGCACTCTCCCTCTTCTGAGTCTCCCATGCCTATCATATCATTCTCTATGCCTTTGCAGATGCAATGGCTCGTTTATGGCTGCCAGTAAGCATACTCAAAGTGAAGCACAGTCCGTTGAGTAAATGCTGTTACAGGCAATCACGAATTGCTTTATTTGTTGAATGATGGCATAATCTGGCTGTAGCTCAACCCTCTGAGTCCTTTTGGGCTTTTTAACAGCTAATTTAAATTGTGCAGCGCTTGATTCCAACAGCATGATGAAAGACAGAAATTGACTGCAACACAGATACTCAGAAGCAAACCATGTCAGCTTTCAAACTCATCCAACTTGGATGAACAAGCTCTCTTTGAACAGGTCATAACATGCTGTATAAGGTCGTTTTTGATATAATAAACGTATATTGACAATATAGGTCTCTCAGCATACTACAAGTAAAGACTAAGCTAAAAAATAAATCTTTCCAGCAATTAAGCGCAGACAAATAAGAAAATGTTAACAAAATGGAACAATTGGTCTGGTGTGTTTTCCAGTGTTGTACGTGTTTACTATTTATCACTACAAACTTTAGAAAGACTCTATTTTTATGAATTCCAGATAGGGAGGGAGGGACTTTCTACATTAATGGGTATTATTTTAACTTTCTGAATTACCAAGATGACCCTCTAGTTCCCTATGGTAACAGTACCACTTACTGAGTGCCCACTATATAAGAAACATTATGAATTAGTTCGTTTACATTCATTATTTCCTTCAACTCTCACCCTAGTCCTGTGAGACACAGACTAGCCCCATGTCTCTGATATGAGAACCAGGGCTCAGAGATGAGAGATATGGCCAACATCTTAGAGTTAAGAGACAAAGCTTAGGCCGAGCGTGTAGTCCCAGTACTTTGGGAGACCAAGGTGAGAGGGCTGCTTGAGCCCACGGGTCGAGACCAACCCGGGCAACTTGGTGAGACCTCATCTCTACAATACATAAAAAAAATTAGGCGTGGTGGCACGTGCATGTAGTTCCAGTAACTTGGAAGGCTGAGGCGGAAGGATCACCTGAGCCCAGCAGGTCAAAGCTGCGGTGGCTGGGAGCGTGCTGCTGCCCTCCATACTGGGTGGCAGAGTAAGACACCAACTCAAAAAAAAAAAAAGAGACAAAGCTGGTGGGTCCAACTCAAGAGCATCCTTACACTCCCCCACTGTATTGTCTTCAGCGAGCCTGGCTCACATCAGTGATTTCAATAAGAGGTCCTGGACTTTTGTCTTTGGAGATGAGTTGGTTCCCCACTGTCCGCCTCCAGCCCCCACTTCGATCCCTCATGCCACATTCGTTCCCAGTGGAACCAAGCTTCTGGAACCACCTCAGCTCTCAGAGGAGCTCATTATAATTTCAGGCAGCCTTTGCTTTGATTAAGCACAAATGTTTCTTCCTCTGATTCCATCCACACAATCGAAATTTGCCTTCTCATCACACAGATACGTTTTTTTGACACGCTATTCCTCATATAATTGAAGAAAGTGAGCATGTCATTCATTTCTCAAAGGAAGACATACGAGCAGCCAACAGACACATGAAAAAAGGCTCAGCCTCACTAGTCATCAGAGAAATACAAATTAAAACCACACTGAGAGGCCACCTCACTCCAGTCAGGATGGCCATCATCAATAACTCAAAAAACAACAGATACTGGAGAGGATGCGGTGAAAAGGGAACACGTCCACACTGTTGGTGGGAGTGCAAACTAGTACAGCCTCTGTGGAAAGCAGTGTGGCGATTCCTAAAAGTTCTAAAAATCAGCCTTCCATATGAATCCACAGTCCCTCTACTGGGAATACAACCGGAGAAACTCAAATCACTGTATGAAAAAGATACCTGCACACGTATGTTTATTGCAGCCTTGTTCACAATAGCAAAAACATGGAACTGACCATGCTGCTCATCAAAAGAGGACTGGATTAAAAAATGTAGTACCTATACACAATGGAATATTATACAGTCATAAAGAAGGACAAAGTTACAAACTTCACAGCAACTTAGGTGGACTTACAATCCACAATACTGAGGGATCCATCACAGAAACAAAGAACTGAGTATCACATGTTCTCACTCATAAGTGGACGTTGAACAATTATCTTAATACTCTAAGAAAAGGATTGACAGTAGCGGGAAACCACGGAGGGGGAGGGGGAATGGCAGTAGTGGGAATCTGCCTGGGGAAGGGAGGTGGGATTGGCAGTTGAGGGAAACTGCCAGGGGAAGGAGGGGCACACCTCATCCACAGCGGTACCTGCATAATGAACATTTGTACACCAAGCCCTGAATTGTACTCCACATCTTTAGAGTTAAAAAAAATTAGAAGTTTAAAAAAAAAAGGAAGCATGTCGTCCCCTGGCCCTCTCAAAGTGCAGCGGCAGCCGCTCCTGAGATGAGGCACTTTGGGTCCTGCACCGGCCTTTCATCAGTTTTCCTCTAGCTCTGCATTTGCACGCTGGTGGTTTACAACCTCTGGGGAACCGAAGTGCCTTCTGCTTGATCCCCAGGGCTGACAACCGTGGAGGGAACAGGGTAAATGGGAGGAAGAGCTCAATCGATTTCTGTTGGATGAAGAGAGCTGCACACCATAAACATTAATTGACAATTACTTTGATTACTGAGAATCCGTTCTACACCGTTAATGGCCACCCTCGTTGTCTGTGTAGAGTCCCCTTACTTCCCCTTACAAGGGTGTCTGTGTGCTCTGCTCTTTTGCTTGCTGGTTGTTTTATTTTCCGTTTTCCCCTCCAGAACTCACTGCTTACAGCTTTTAGACACTCTTCAAAAGGTGACGGTCTGGTTAGCATGAAAATTAACAAGATTTATTTCTTTATCTTGGGGGTTGTGCTTATTTGATTTTGCTCTTTTAAAAACAAAATGGCTGACCCTCTCTTTGGTTGTTATTATGCATGAGAAGAAAACATTTTATAGTATTCCTGTTTCTTTCTGAGGCCCCACACACACACACACACACACACACACACACACAGTGTTAAATCTATGAACAAATAAAGATACATGTTAAAAAAAAATGTTTGTTATCTAGCAGGGGTGTAGAAGCTAAGGGCTAAGGGCTATGCTGTGCTTTTTTCTTTTTTTAAGATTCAAACACTTCTAGGCATCTCCCTTGAGCCAGCAGTGTGAATCTGCCAGGGACATAACTTCACGAATACCTAAAGGTCCTTCTAGGAAGGACACTGACAATGGCTGCTGGCCAAATTGCAGGACCAAGACCTGCCCAGCCCAAAGCCACTTTTTAACAGTCAAGTCCTTGTGTCCGAAAGGAAGACGGGCAGATGAAGAAAGAGAGCTGAAGTAACAAACTTAACACGGGGACCGCGGTCTGGGTTAGAAAGGAGAGGGAGCCTGAATGCAGAACTTTGGGCACTGTGGCCAGGAAGCAAAAAGGTAACACGGGTGGGGGAAGGGGGGGTGCGTGTCACCTAGAGACGGCCAGCAGGAAGGCATGATGCACAGCCAGAGAGGCCCAAGAGGATCAGCAGTGGCCAGGAGTCAGTGCATGGCCAGGGACAGGGAGAGGGGCCGATGTGAACAGAAAGACTAGGAAGTTCATGGACCCAACCCTTGAGGCTCAGAGTCCAGCACTTTTGCTCATAGGGCCTGGGACAGAAAATTGCTATCGTGTGACCGTGAATTGGTTGTCATAGTACAGGCTGGTATAACCTGGGATTTTTCACCTAAATTAAAAACTTTTAAATGCCATCATCATAATAAGTTTTCCTTTCACACTCACTCTGGGACCCCAGCATTGATGGAAAAGAGCCACTCTAAAAGGAGGTTTAGAAAAAAAAATCTTTAGCCGGGCTCGATGGGTCAGCCTGTAATCCCACGCCTTTGGGAGGCTGAGGTGAGTGGATTGCCTGAGCCCGTGGGTTCCAGACCCGCCTAGGCAGCGAGAGCTCATCTCTACAACAAATCAAAAAATCAGCCAGGCGTGGTAGCGCGCGCCTGTAATTCTGGCGACTCGGAAGGCTGAGGAGGAGGGATCGCCAGAGCCCAGCAGGCGAGGCTGCGGTGGCCCGGAGCAGTCACTGCACTCCAGTCTGGGTGACAGAGTGGGACTCCAACTCAAAAAAAAATTAAAAAAAAAAAATCTTTCTTGCGTCATAAGCTTCAATAAAATGGTAAACATTTCTCTCCAAATTTTATCATTGCATCTCTCCTCTGCAAGGATCTACTGCATCATTCAAGGTAGAAAATGGGAATTATTCCACTTTTACTAGAGATAACTTAATTTAACTCGTTGTGATAATTCAGATGACTCCAGGAGGTTGCAAACCACTTCTATCAAAATGCCCTGGCGCATTTAAGAATTCTAAAACTATCTAGTTGAAATTCCCTCCTTTCTTGGATACTATAACTCAGACTTAGGTGTCCTTTTTAGGGGAAATAATCCTCCTTTCTATGTTATCATTTGATCTTCTCTGGAATGCCTTCTTTATTACCCAAGACATACATTCATCCCACAAAGTTTCTTTGATGCTCTGTGCCTGCAGGAAGTACAATACAAATTAGTACTATCCCAGGATGATTGCTGTGTTACTAAGTCTTCAGACAGTCATGTATTGGAAGGTTAGTTAGAACTTACTGATTAATTACGTTACCCCCTCCAAAAAAAATCAAGAAAAATCAGTTTTAGGACATTAAGTTCATGCTATTTGAATCTCTTCTCTGTGTATATGTATATAGATTAGACTATATCTACAATCAACCTACCAATCTTTATTATTTCTGCCTCTGATGTCATATTAGACAAGATTATAAAACTATTCTCCAATCCATTTTTCAGTTGTCTCAATATTTTCTTCTTTTATCATTCTGATATTTCTTTGCATGTTGTATAAATAAAAGATCCAACTGTACGTTTTTTGCCTCACATTAACCAGTGATTGCTGTTGTGGTCATTGACTAGTCAGCATCTTCCTCAGCAACATGAAATGTTGTCTTTCTTATACATGGCTTTGGTAAGCTTTGATTTGCTGGGGACATTCTCAGATTGAGTTAGCTCCTCAAGGTTTCTGTTTTAATGCAAGAAATAGCATGTTGTTTTACCAATTGTAACTTTGTAATATACTTTCATACTAGGAAATAGCAAGTTTCATTATTCTTTTCTTCCAAAGTTTCATTTTCCGAGGTTGCCCATTCTTTCAGAAAGATTTTCATAGTCATTTTGCTGAGCTCTCCGTAAAGCTGTCTTTAGGGTTTTAAGTGAAATTGTATTAACTCTGTAAATTAATTTGGGGACATTAACATCTGTACACATTCTTACCTAGGAATATAACACAAACCTCTATGACTGATAATTTTATTGTATGTTTTTCAATAAAATGTTATTTTCTTTGTTTGTCTTGCTCATTTCTTATGTACTTTATTCATAGATATATGATACTGAATTGCTATTATGACATTGTTTTCATTGTTTTCTATTTGTTGCTGTTATGAAAAAAAAATCAACGGATTTTTACACATTTATCTTTTGTATGGCTACTTAACTGAAGCTCCTTATTCAAGTTTCTTTATTCTTGGGATTTTTTAATAAAAAGATATATATTTTTTTAAGGAAAAAAGACCATCTTTTCTAATAACTATAAGCTTTGAGAGGCAGCATACCACAGTATTTAAGATTAAAGACTCATGAGTCAAACTTCGTGAGTTTTAATTGAGCCCCATCATGTTTTAGCTGCATGACCATAGATAGCCAAGTTACCTCACTTTTTTTGGCCTCTGCTTCCTAATTTGTAAAATGAGAATGAGATTAGTCCATATTTCCCAGAATCGTTGTGAGGATTAAATAAGTTAGGACTTGTAAAACATTTAGAACATTTTCTAGCATATAGGAGACACCCCTGAAGAATCCAGTATTATCTTTGGAGGGCAGGCCACTTATAGTCCAAGCTTCCTCCAGTTGGTAAGAGTTCCAGGAGACCATCAGCATAGCGTACCAGCTAGCATTGTTGTGAGAGGCTGCCTTCGGCTTCAGTGAATTTGTTCTGGAGAGCCTCGCCATGTCCACTTCATGACGGGTGCTTTGCAAGCACACCACACAGAGTGTTCAGGAGTATTTTACCAAAGACGGCATGACCCCACTGCCTCACCCTCCCGATTCACTTGAGCTCACCCCAAGTGTCTTTTTTTCATTTCCCCAGATGAAAAAAGTCCTCAAAGGGAAATGTTTTGCAGATGTGGCAGAGGTGAAACAAAAAATGGCAGAAGCACTGAAAGTCACCCAAATGACGAGTTCAAAAACTGCTTTGAGCAGTGGAAAAAAGCATCTGGATAGATGTATTGCGTTAAAGGGGGAGTATTTTGAAGGTTGAGTATTGTGAAGGTTGAGTATTTTGAATGAAGTTTAAACAGGTAACAATAAAAACATAATTTTTTGTAAATAAATTCTGGGGTTTTTTTTAGCCTCCCTCATATATAATAAGAATTTTTTAAATATTTGTCTTTTAAACAATTTATTATATTGGTTTTGGTTAAAATTTGTTGAATAATGTCAACTATAAGTGATGAAACTGGTCATGTTAAGCCTCTAGGGTTTTTCTGTTTTCTTAAAATCATTTTTTCACATTTTAATGCCATCTCTGTATTTCTAAGTTACTATGTTGTATGTATGTGTGTTTTCTTAAGAGAAATTAAGTTGCATTTTATCAAATGTCATTTGGAAGTAAAAAAATAAGAGTTTTATTCTTTAATCTAGGTCTATAAAATTATTTTAATATATTTCCCAATATTGAACCAGTTTCTATATACCTAGAGTTTTTTTCTAGGAATATGTGTTTTATTATTCTATTTTGCAATTTCTACATTCCTTTAGTTAATATTTCAATGAATTTTTGTGACTTTCATTTGTGTGCTACTTTTATTTGTTTTAGTAATTGATAATTTGTTCTTTAAAAGGGTATATTTTCAACAATAATTATAAATCCCTGATGAAAGCAAGATACATTATTCATCTCAGCAGAGTATATTTTAGCTCCTGCCAAACTTCTCTACCCAAGCAGGTCAAGGACATAGAATCTTATGTATCAGACAGAATTAGGCTCAAATCCTAACTTCACCACCCACAAGCTAAATGTGTGCATTTGGCAAGGTATGCTTGTATCACAGGGAATAACCATGCCTTCCTTACCTTCCTCACAGAGCTAACAAGAGAACTCAAAAAGAGATTGTATTCATAAATCACTGTACACTCAGTCCACAATATAGACCCCCAAATTGTCCTATATGTCAGCTTTAATATTCCTTAAATATAAAATTAATATCTATAATTCTACTTGATTTTTTTCCTAGGATGGAGATTCCAGTGGTTTATGTAGAAATATAAATGCTTTTGATAAAATTATTTGCGTAAAATTACTTTATAACAAAAGGTAGATTTTAATTAAGACATGTTACTCTTAAATTTATCCTTAGGTTATCATGAATTTAAAATTTGACATGAGCCGGGCTCAGTGGCTCAGCCTGTAATCCCACGCCTTTGGGAGGCTGAGGTGAGAGGATTGCTTGAGCCCGCGGGTTCGAGACCCATCTGGGCAGTGAGACCTCATCTCTACAATCAATCAAAAAATTAGCCGGGCGTGGTAGCGCATGCCTGTAATTCCGGCTACTCGGAAGGCTGAGGCGGAAGGATCGCCAGAGCCCAGCAGGTCGAGGCTGCGGTGGCCGGGAGCGGCCACTGCACTCCAGTCTGGGCGACGGAGTGAGACTCCAACTCAAAAAAAAAAAAATTTTGACATGAAAACGCTCTGATGAGACACTGAAATGAACCCATTGTCAAAGAGTAAATGAAGTCACAGAGGGTTCGTAGGAATGATATACCCTGGTTTTGAGAAAACCAATGAGCCTAAACCAAATGTGATGTCTTCCACCCTTTCCTGCTCCCTTGGAGCTGTGTTCTCACAGGAATCTGAGAGTGGCAGGTCACCTTGGAGCCTTCACTCAGGCTTAGGTCTATCCTGGTTCTCCTGACCTATCATCTAAGCTGCTATGGGGAGCAAAACTCTCACTTTGCATAGGGGAGCTCAGTCCTAAGGGATTGGAGTGGCCTCAAAGACCAAGTCTACCAACCTGACGCCATCTTTAAAAATATTAATAAGACTGCAACATGAATGCGGTCTCAATTTTCAAAGGAAATACCATTTGTGCAGGTGAATATGAGTATATACAGTCAGCTGTCCATATATATATATCTCATCAGCACACAGAAACCTGTCTCTCAAAAGTATTAATTTGAAGTTTATGTCTACCAACCAATGTCATGAAGAATATTTACTCATATGTACTGATTACAACTCTATGACTATGGTCTCTGAGGAAAGTAGCAAACTGATAGGAATAGTAAGATTGTAAGACCCAATAGGTGAAATGAATTTCTCTTCTGTTTTAAGGCCTATAAATTTCAAAACATTGTTCTGAAGAGCTAGCTACCTTTACTGAGAACCATATAAATAGGCACCGCTAAGAATGAAAGTATCAAATCAAGTTCAGTTTCTACTAATCAGTGATCCCTGGTAGACACAGGATGAAAATGTGTATCTCAAGGTCTCGGGATGTATTATTTGCTAATAAATTAGACATGAACAATAGATTAAACTAAGCTTTGCTTAAACTATCTTGATTTGTTTTCTAAAATGAAGATATCACACCTGACCTTTTCTCTGCTGTCATCTGGGTTCATAGCAACAAAGATATTTTCAGGAACATCCTCAATATAGAATTCCAAGTGATCCAGGAACAATGGAACAAAAGGTGTACTTACCTGACTTTTCTGCCCCTGGGTTGCCTCAATAACTTTATGATTTCCTGCTTCCTCCAGATTTCTCTTGATTGAATACCTTTTCAATACACCAAGACCACTGAAGGAAACAAAGAAGGAGAAAAAGATTTATTAAAATAAACATGTCTAGTGCTTTGTCTCTTGCAAAAAAAAAAAAGAGTTTCCTTGGACAAAAACATCTAATTTAGTGACCAAATGCTATACAATTTAAAAACAATATTCTTTTTTTAAAATTCCTTATCCCAATTTTTTTCTTTTCAATTTCTCTGATATCAGGGCACATTTCCTTGAGTAATCAGTTCACACATCTGTACAAATAAGGAGTATGTTTCTTTTTATTATTTTCTTCACAATTCAAATACATCGACTGTATTCTTTTTTAATTTTTAAAAACTATTGTATTTGAAAGATGTGGAGTACTATTCAGGGTTAGGTATACAAAATTCATGATGCAGGTGCCCTTGTTGACATCAACTGTATTCTGAGCAGTCCTTCTCATGCCTTGCTCTAAAACTGTAACATGAGCAGTGACAGACATTATTACTAAATGGTAGAACCAAGAAAATAGCAAGAGATGTATTTCTTTTCAGATTTTAAAATTTCCGTGGAAAATAGATTTACTCGGTGATTGAAACCTTTTCTCAAATGTGTGATTTGAAAAGCAATATATCCCTGTGGCAGTTCATCTTTGAATTCTGATGCCAAGGAGCAAAGGCATTGTTTTTCTCAATCACATGATTGCAATTCTTAGAGAGAAAATGAGACTAATAAAATCTGGTCCACCCATAATGGTTAGTATCAAGAGTTAACTGGAAAATTTGCTATCATAAGGTAGCCAACTCTTGCATATTTTTTTCTTGATTGTATATTTTTTAAGTATTTGTATTAGTTTTAAGTAACTAGAAAACAATCTAGTTATTTTCATTTCCATATGTGCTTTCTGACGGAGGTGGCTATAACTGATCAATGAGTATACTAGGCTCCCTTTCAGTTAGGCAAGCTACATATTTACGCAGACGCGGAGTAACTGCTTAGATGTAGAAGATGAGAGAGCCACGTTTCCTTCATTTTATGGAGATCATCCATTCTGTTCCTTTTTCTCAAACATTTGGGACCAGTAGCATCAATATTTCTCTGCTTATATGTGTGCCTAACTTTACTAGGCTTATTCATAGTAGGAATCTAGTTTTATATCATGGATTCAGGGATCAGTGCTATCTGCTATCTTCTCTCCCCTTTTCCTGGCTAATAAATCATCAAATTCTGTCTATTCCAGGCTCATAATGCTCATCAGCTCACTCTTTCTTCCAACTCCCTAGGCACCATCTGGTTCAAACCTCCCCAGCCAGCCCTTTGTTCATCCTACCCATTCTTCTAGAGATTACGACATCTCTCCCCAGTGTCCCTGGTCAGAGGCATTCCCTTTCTAAAACTTTCTCCACAAATTATTCACCCTGGAACAGTAACTGGACTTTTACTCTGTGTGAAACCTGAGAATTCTATGTGGTGGAGATATTTCACTATGATTCTCATCATTTTTCCCAAGCATTAAGTTAGCTTTCAAATAATTTTGATTACTCTCTCCCCTTTGCTTCTCACATTTTCTCATAGCTTACGGTGAGCTAGTAAAGAAAGCCCTAAGGGCATTGCAATATAGAGGCTGAAGCACTGAACTTGGTTCTAGTTCCAACTCGTCCATTGGTCAGCTGTTGATTCTGAGGAGTCCTCTCCTTTCCTAGGTAAATGACAGAGCCTTACTCATCAAGTGAGCCTAATAATACTATTTCCACCTAATAATACTCTCTCTCCAGGTTGATCTGGGATTCAAGGAAGGTCACATACAATAAAATGCCAAACATGCAGTTACTACTCTCCCCAAAGAACTGCCAAAGTGAAAACTTGCTGCTTTTGTTTAGCACTAAGTTCAGATTGAGATCCAAGGAAGGAATCTGTGATCACAGTCTTAATATCACATTTTCTTTCGGAAATGTGATATTCTAAAGAGTTTGTTTTGACTTCCAAAGGAAAAAAGCACCAAGGAAATCACACTCTAATATATTTGGGTTTGAAAGACATGCTGGATCTAAAAAAGAAAAGAAAGGAAAGAGGGCTCAAAACATGACAAATCTTAGCTGCCTTTGTGACACAAATATTCATGTCATCTCCTTAAAACCTTGCTAATAGCTCCAGACATTACTAGACACTTTTCAATAAAAAAAATTTCCTTATTCTCTGTCATTGTGTTGTAGGTTTTTAATAGAAAAACTGTAGTGTGTATGATAGCATGTTTTCTTTGTTTTGTTTCTAAAGAGGAAATAAAACATATAAATCCAAAAACTTGTTAATGTATAATTAGCACTGTGGCTTTAGCTCAAGGAAGCCTTTTATTTTATTTTAGACTAAAACAATTTAAAAAAAAAAAACCCTACTGATCTAGGCTTCTCTCCCCCCAGCTCCTAAGTCCTCATGAGTTTCTTGTCTTGCTGGTTTTCAGGGAATTTTTATATGGGCTTTTGGATAACAATTGGTTGCAGATACTTTGGGATGACACTGATTGACCTATCCTTTTGACCTCTCCACTATTTCATGTCACGGGGTAATTAACACTCAAACAGGATTCTAAGGGTCATAAACTAAAAAGGAAAAGATAACATCTGTGTAGTATTAATTTTTATCTGACTCATGCATTGAAAATGGTAGTTTTAATAGTACCTTTGTAAAATCACAGTAAAATACATATAACATAAAACTTATCATTTAACCATTCTCAAGCATAAAGTTCAATATCGTTAAAGGTATTCACATTGTCTGCAACCAATCCCCAGAACTTTTTTATCTTGCAAAATTAAAACTTTAAACCCATGAAACAATGACTTCCATTTTTTTGCTTCCTGCAAATGCTGGTAACCACCATTCTACTTTCTGTTTCTATGAATTTTACTACTCTAGATATTTCTTAAGTGGAATCATATAATAATTGGCTTTTTGTGACTGGCTTATTTCACTTAGCATAATGTTCTCAAGGTTCACCTACTTTGCAGTATGTGTCAAAATTTTCTTCCTTTTTAAGACTGAATGTATATACCACATTTTGCTTATCTATTCATCCATCAATGGACACTTCAATTGCTTCCACATTTTTTCTTCTAAGAAATTTTAATCTGTCATCCTGACTGCAGTGCAGTGGCATGCCCATGGCTACTGCACACTCCACCTGCTGGACTCTGGTGATCTTTCTGCCTCAGCCTTCCAAGTAGTGGAACTACAGGCCCACGCCACCATGCCCTACTAATTGTCTGATTTATTGTAGAGGAGAGGTCTTGTCAAGTTTCCAGGCTGGTCTCCAACCTGTGGGCTCAGGCAATCCGCTCACCTCTGCCTCCTAAAGTGCTGGGATTACAGGCATGAGCCACTGCACTTAGCCTGCTTCTGCATTTTGACTATTGTGGATAGTGCTACTATAAACATGGATGTACAATTATCTGTTCAAGACCCTGCTTTCAAATCTTTTAGATATGTATCCAAAAGTGGAATTGCTGGATCATATGGTGAAGTGGTACTTTAGATTTACAGAAAAATTTGAAGACAGTACAGAAAATTCGTAAATAACTCCACACCAGTTCCCCTATTATTAACATCTTACATTAATATGACACATTTGTCACAGCTAAAGAACTAATATAGACACATCATTGTCAACTGAAGTCCATCCCTGGATTTTTTAAAATCTCATGTTCTTTTGGTGTTTCAGACTCTCATCTAGGATATGACATTACCTTTAGTCATCATGTCTCCTTTTTGTTGTGACAGTTTCCTAGACCGTCCTTGTTCTTAATGACCTTGACAGTTCGATGGGTATTTTGTAGACTGTCAATTGAGATTTGTCTGATATTTTTCTCATGATTAGACTGAGGTTATGGGATTTTGGGAAGAAGACCACAGAGCTAAAGTGGTATTTTCATCACATCATTTCAAGGACAAATAATATCAACATGACATTACTGTTGATGTTGACCTTGCTGACATAGTTAGGTGCCTCTACTGGAAAGTTATTCTGCATCCTTCTACTTTCCACTGTGTTTTGGGGAAAGAAGTCACTACATATAGCCCACAGTTAAGAAGGCGTTATTTTCTACCTCCTTGAGGATAAAGAATCTACATAAATTATCTGTAATTCTTCCATACAAGAGATTTATCTCTCCTTTCTCATTCATTTATGTATTCAATTATTTATTCATAATGGTATGAATGGTATGAACTCATGGAATTTATTTTATACTTTGGATTACAATCTAATGATACTTTATTATGCTGATTTGGTAGCTGAAAGCTCTTTCAGATGGCTCTATTAATGCGAAACCTATTTCTTTACATATTATCACTCAATATTTCATTCTTGATACACACGAGTATATGGCTTTATCTGGGCAATGCTGCTGAGGAAAGGTTTATTCAGGTACAATGGAAGAAGAAGACTACTACAAGGCAGATGTAACATTGTGGTGTGCCACCAGGTGCTCCCTTCAGGACTGAGTCACCCATTTCCCGAGCTGAGCACTGGTGCTGATGGCCCCCAGCTGAGACCTTCTCCAAGAATTGGCCTCAGACAAAAAGAGGTCACTTGCAGTTATGAGTCACTGCAGGGTCTACAGAACTTGTCTTGAGCGCTCATTGGACTGATTCTGAGGGTGCATCTAGCTGCTGAGCTCCCCATGGAATCTTTCCCTGTAACCAAGACTGTTTTCTGGATACACAAATGACACTAGGAGCCTCAAGTAAGAGGTGGAAATAAGTATAACATGCACAAGCCACTGTAAAGAAATTGGTCACAGTAAGGACAGAATCCAAACTGTAAAAAAATGTGGTGATGAGTCAGGTCAATCTAAGTTGTAAGGAATTTTGAAAGCCAAACAGAAAGGTTTAAGATTGAATTAGTAAGTGAGATCCAGTAAAGTATTGGTATATCCATAGGAAGAGATAGCATTTAGATATAAGAAGCCAGAATTTTAGTAGCTAACATTTATGAAACCTATTAGTGCAGAAGGCACACTTTTGAGGCATTTTGTTATTAACCCTTCACTAAAATATCAATCTCCGTTTTACAAATGATAAAACCAAATCTCAGAAATATTCGGTAGCTTGCCCAAGATCACACAGCTAAGAAGCCCACTGGAAAGATTCAGTATTACTTTTTGTTCTTAAATTCTATGTTATTCAACATACCGAGAAGTTTTAAGGAATATGTAGTCATCGGACATGAGAACATTTTCATAACATTAATGAAAAACCTGAATATACTCTATACACAATATAATCACAATTTTGTTTTTTAGGTATATGTTAATCACATACATAACAAAATATTAATGTTATCTCTAAGTAAGAGTATATATTATTTTAAATGGCTTATTTATTTTCTGTATCGTCTATGTTTTGTAAGTAAATCAAGTTCTTTTCTAATCAGAGGGAAATTAATGACATTTTATAAAGAGCTGTCTTGATCAGTGACTGTCATCACAAAAGTGTCTTAAGATGTTGGGCGACTAACTCCTGGCAAGACTGTAGGAAAATAAATAAAGGCCATTTGGGATAATAAACCATGTGTTGTAATTTGTGACTTAAGGTTGACAAATGAAAAAGATGTTGAAAGAATACATGCCAGATTCTATTATCAATGTGGGTGAAGAAGAAAGAGTCAAATATACCCCGCCTCCCCGCCCAGGAATTATTTGAAAATATTGCATTCAGAAAAAGGATATTTGGCAAAGAAAACTGAAAGGAACATGATGAGTTCAAATGAAGACATCTAGGAATTCAGTGAGGTATTCAGCAAATGAAGTTCAACCAAGACAAGCATTTCCAACAGGCAGATGGGAGTATTAATAGTAAATACATCCCACACAGAAACTCATTCCCAAGGAACCCAAATAAAAACAAAAAGAAGGGGAAAAAAATAGTAAATACAATCAGGTACTCAAACCCTAGAAAATAAAAGACGGAGCAACTTATACAGGGGTATATTTGAACGAACAAACAAACATGTAAAATTAAGTATTGAAATAGAAGAGCAAAATATAAAGCCCTCAGATGTTAAGATTTGGTGAGATGAAGAGTTGGTTAAGATTTGGTGAATAATCAGAGTTTAGAAAGTTAACTCTGCATAAGTGCTATGCATAAGTGCTATCAAACAAAGAAATACAACTCTCAATGTAGTGTAATTTTTTATTTGAAAGTTATTATTCCATCTTAAGAAGGATCTGTATGTTTATCCATTTATTCACTCATATATTCAAAAACTCATACTTATGGAGCATTCCCTTTGCACGAGAACTTGTATAAGATGTGACAAGATCCACTTGTTTGGATGCCTTGGTCACATAAGGCTAGCAATGAATAGCCAAAGAATAGCACAAATCAATAGGCCACATAAGAACATTCTGCTTTATCTGCCTAGCACTCACGTTTTCTTTTGCTCTCCCAGAAGGCTCTGGGCCAACCTTAAAGCCCAATGCAAATGTTGCCTCTTCTGCGAAGCTTCGGGAATTGCTCCAGCTTGGTGTTCACCATAATTGCTGCCCCTAAATCACTCAGTTCACAACTCTCATGCTTTGTATCACAGCTGTGGAATCAGGCTTTCTGGAAGCCTGTGAACATCTGGGCAATGTTTTATTATTTACCTGTCTTCAGAACTTAGCACAATATATATTGTAGGTATACAATAAGTGATTATTGAATAGAAAATCTATGAAGCTTGATTCATCTTGGCAAAAGATACATCATAACTTCAAAGAATATGTGTGAATGTGTTTTATACTCACTCTTGTTCTGTGTAGCTCCAAAAAGATGAATTTATGTAGTTATGAAAATGTGAAAAACTTTCAGGTGTATTCATTTATAAGTGTTCACAAAAAAATTAGCATCAGTCTATTCAAATTCTTTAATTTACTTAGTCTTAAGTTTTCCTTTCACTGACCCTTAGTCTAATCTTTCTTCTGTTTTTTTTTGTTTGTTTGTTTGTTTTCCTGCTATGTATGGCTGATTTATCCAACTGTTAAACTAACTTGGCAATTGCTACATTACAAAAGCTTTCATAGCTATTTTGTTTACACAAAATTGCAAATAAACTGCATCATCCCTTCATTTATCATCAAATATTTGTATTTACCAAGTAGAAGATACAATGGAGGAAATATAGAACCAGTTTTGGGGGAAGGAGGATTATGGCGAGACTAGCTAATTAAAAATAAATACACGAATGACTATAATCAACATCTTGTCTAAATGTCATCTTGTAATTTATCAAAATTTTCAAATTCAAGTACTACAAGACTCAGCTAAAGAATGAATAAAGAAGAACTGACAAGACTAGGAATCAGAAATATATTCATGTTCCAGATATCAGTTAATACAAACAGTTAAACATCCAGTCCAACTGCCCTCTTAGATACAAGTTAAAACCATAAACATCTGTAATAGGCAAAGTAAAATCAGATTTTCTAGATTAAAGTGTGACATCTACATTGTGCAATCTACATTGTAAAACCACTGTGAAACTTTTTCAGGTCCCTGGAATAAACCTGTTTTTACTTTGCTGTTGTTGTAACTGTTAGGAGAAAAAAGAGATAAAGGGATTTTAACATTTAATAAACATCTGTTCTGTGTCACGTACGTTGGTAGACACTTTGCATTTTACTCCATTTAGTCATCACAATTAATCTGCCACACAGTGAACCTTTTGCAAAGCTTAGAGATAGCTAAGGTCACACAGCTAATAAGACCCAGAACCAGAGTACAACTCGAAAGCCCCCAACTGGGCAACTCGAAAGCCCCCGACTGACCCATTACACACCATGATGCCTCACAATATTCTTGGACTTTGACCTGGCTTGTATACATAACTCTTTCTCTTTATATTATTTTTCTCATATAATTAAGTGACTATTCCTTGATGCCTACTATTTTGCTCCGTCTCCCAAAGCTCTAAGAAATGTAAGTTCTTTATTGAGAATTGACTCAAAAACAGTCCACAAACTTATTCATTACCTCTAAAATTTATTTTATTTCATTTTTTATTTTAAAAATGTGGGGTATAATTCAGGGTTAGGTATACAAATGGTCATTATGCAGGTACCCTTGTTGATGAGGTGTGCCCCTAAAATTTATTTTAACCTTTTCCCCTTCCTTCACATTTCATACGAATGAAAATACACCTTCACATTTCATTCCAATGAAACTACACCTTCACATTTCATACCCAAGAGAAACAACTAAGAGTGCCAAATGTCTGCTAAGTTTATTTTTCACATACATAGAATTTGGATGGAAATAAATAAACTTGATCCAAAAGTTTCTTGTTATGGGCTATGGACCCAAAGAATCAAATGAGCAAACCTTGCTAGCTAAATGATTTTGTAAAATCTCTTGCATTCTCTCATTATATTATTGTAACTTAAAAACAAATTTGCTGTAAATTCTAAGTTGCCCTCATGAAATAATATGTAATATATTGTCAAGTTTGAGAGCATGGATTTTGAAGACAAACTTTCTGATTATAAATCTTTACCATGTACATTTAACTAAGTTAATTACCTTTCTGGGCCAGCTAGGCTTCCTCTATGTAAAATAGCCATAATAATAGTACTTATCACAAAGAATTGCTAAGAGGTTTAAATGATATACTGAATTCATGTCACATATTGCATTTAATATGTTTTAGATTTATTAATACTCTTCCATAGAGTATTAATGAGGTAAATAGATGCTTCCGCATATATATCATACATATGATAGAAGCAGTAAAAAGAGCACTCCTAAAAGCTAAGTAGCTTTAGATAAGCAATCTTTGGAAAAAGGTTTGTTTTGTTACTGTTGATATAATACCTCAGAAATACTCTAATTGAATGATCTAACTAAGATCATATGTGTATACGTATGTGCGTAAAACAAGTATGTGAACAAAGCTTGAAAGGAATTTTTAAGTTTTTAAGTACTTTTAAAAAAGAGAACACAGGTGTCTCCAAGAGTGCCAACTCCAATGTCAACAAAGAGGCCTCCCCTTTGTTTCCAGAACAAAGTCCTGCTTCCTCACCCTTAGAAGAGCAGGCACACAGGTCCAGCCTAAGGCCAGGAGTACTGAATTTAAAAAGTAGTGGGAGGGAAGGAGATAAGAAAGGGGTATATTGGGCAACCCCTTTGGGTCCCCTCCCACTGTGGGAGCTTTTCTGTCCTCTCAATAAATGCTGCTTAAAGAGAGAGAGAGAGAGAGAGAGAGAGAGAAAGGTGTATATCGCCTCTCTCTAGGTGTCCAATGTTACTTATTTCTCAAATCTGACAGTGGCCACTTCATCACTCCACACTTTAGCCTTTGATGCAACTGTGTGTTAGTCCAGCACAATAAGGGTGTTTTGTCTTGCCTTTTAAAATACGTGCCTAGGTTAGTGCTGGTGTTAGGACTGGGGTGGGGTTAGGTTTAGTGTTAGGGCTGAGTGTTAGGACCAGAATTATGGACAGGGTTAGCTTTGGAATTGGGGCTAGAGTTAGAGTTAGGGCTGGGTTTGAAGCTAAGACTGGGGTTAAGTTTATGGTTAGGTTTAGTGACAGGACTAGTGTTATGACTAGGGTTAGGGTTAAGGCATTAGGATGGAGTTAGGACTAAGGTTAGTGTTAGAATGAAGATTATAGTTAGGATTACGGTTAGGGTTACAGTTTGTGTTAGAGTTAAAATAGTGTTGAATTTCGGTTTAAATGCATGGCTTGGGTTAGAGTTCAGGTTAGAAAAAAATAGATATGTACCTCGATCTTTAGGAGAAGCCATTGTGCAACATGGTCAACTTCAAGAACAGAGCTAAGAACAGAGCTCAACCTAAGAACAGAGCTCAGCCTTCTCTGTAGAGCTGATGAGTTTCATGTGCTATGTGAAATATTTAAAATAAAGTAAGATATGGTCCTGGTGAATTGTTATTTTCTGACCTTTCTATCGAGAAAGAAAAGTCAAGGTAATAGCTCAAATATTAGTGACAAATTCTTGCGCTGATATTGAACCAAATATATTGTCCTTGAGGCCAGAGCAGAATGTGCTTGCTGGATTTTCTCAAATTAAATATTTGCTGGATTAATAAGGTTAATTGAGTTGGTTACATATTCCAAAATTACTTCTCACTGACCTAGAAAACTCACCTGGCAGCTGAGCCTGAAGAAGAAGAAAGAAACTGAAATAAAAGTATTTGAAATGAGAACTCGAGCTACCAGAGCTACCTGCCCTGCCCCATGTTCATGTTTAATTAAATGTATATCAGTAATTCTATAAAGCGCCGGCATGATCGTAGGATGTAAGTTACCTTCTTTGATTCTAAGGTGATATCCTTCCTAAGAACCCTCATGCCTTGGAGTGAGGCGTGGCCCCTGCCAAACCGGCCTGCTTCTCCCATGGGCTGAACCCACCACTGTAAAACTCCGTGGAGGAATGAATGATGTGTCATCAGAGCCCTCGGTTGCTTGGCAACAACCCTTTATGACTGATCTGCGGGGCCAGCTAGGCAACCATGCTGAGTCTAACCCAGCGGTTCCCAGGGCACTCCAGCTTACTGTCTCTCAAGAGGGCCAGGTTAACAGGAGGCCAGGGACCCTAAATTACCAGTTACATAATCTATACACACACTTCTCGGAATATTCTCCAATGGTCGCTAAATAAAAATCAGAGCAAAGCTAGTCCCTACCCTGAAGGGTACCCTTGAACGTATCCTTCATTTAAACTCTAGCCTTGGAGCTTTAGAGAAGCTGTCAGAAAAACTAAAGCATCGGAACCAAAATCTCTGGCCAAAAAAGACTAACTATTAAAAAAAGAAAGAAAGAAGTCCGTTCCTATTAAAACATCACTTCGAAAGCTTTCACCGTTTCAAAGAGTCCTTCTACTTGAATATTTTCTGTTACTAGACCAAAAAACGGGGAAAACAATTTTAAGAGTTAAATCCCATGATTCTTATAGCAAAACTATTCCTAAAATACTTTAAAGCATAAGTCTACTTAAGATTTATTGGACCAAGTGGGGTGGCTCATACTTGTAATCTCAGAGCTTTGAGAGACCAAGGTGGGAGGATCCCTTGAGGACAAGGGTCTGACAAGCAACCTGGGAAACATAGCAAGACCCTATGTCTTCAAAAAAGTTAAAAAGGAAATAAAAAAATAAATTAGCTGAGCAGGGTAGCTTGAGCCTGTAGTTTTATCTACTCAGGAGGAAGAGATTTATTGAGCCCAGGAGTTTGAGGCTGCAGTGAGCCATGATCATGCCACTTCACTTTAGCTTGGCTGACAGAGTGAGACCCTGTCTCTTAAAAAAAAAAAACAATTTCTAAGAAGGATCTTCAATTCTTACTTATATGCATGGTGAACCTACATTGACCTCTTCAGTCTCAACATCCCCTTAGTTTCACCCACCCTAACTCAAATTCAAAACATCTAAATTAGTCATTTTAAAGAATCCATATCTGACCTGCTTCTTAGAGGACAGCCACCTAGTCAACCAAGCTACAAATGTGCCCACCCGACACACGAGTCCAGCCCTGCCCGTGTTTTCTCTAAAGCTCCCACCTCCACGTTACAGGGGAAGCAGCATGTGCCCCGAGGGCCATGGGCTGGCGAGCAGTGCCCGACACCGCCATACAAATCAGACCCCGTTGCCCTCCTAAGCCAGAACCTTCCCACAAGTCCAAGCCACTCGGCGGGACACACGGGGCGCTTCTGAATCTACATCCTCTCCAGCTTCCAGCCGTGTCTCCTGCTGCTGCTCCACAGTATACACAAACCACGATGCTCAATTAATTATGACTCGCCATCCACTTCCCACACTTGAGGCCTCTTTCCTCCTCCTCAGACACCTTCTCCTCTGCCTGGCAAAGAATGGTTATCTTTCAAGATCTAGCCATAACGTCATCTCTTCTGAGAAACCATCCCTGATTTTAGGATTGCTTACAGTCGCCTCTGGGCATGTTTGGATGTGATTCCTACTGCTTTGGTGGCTTTAGTGACAGGGTTTTGCAGTGACCGTTGTTCACCCACCCAACACGAAGCTCATGCTCTTCCAGGGCCAGGACTGTGTTCTGTTCAACCTGGTCTCTTTGGACCTGGCATATTCCTCAGCGTTAAGGAGTTGGTTATACCATAATTCATCAGGATTAAAGCTCTGTGCTCCTAGGCAAGACTGTAAAATACACAAGGATTGGGTATCTCTCCATTTTTAATCTCTTCGATCTCCCAAGAGGCCATTAACCTATAATATCAGGGATGAGTAATAAAGTAATTAATCAAAAACGAAAACAAAAGCCAATCTCCTGACTTCTAGGCTGGTCTTCTCCCTCAACTACGATGAATCATTGTAGGGTAAATAAGCTGATTCTCCTGCAGTGATCTAACTCATCCAGTAAAATGTCTAAAATAATGAGACTGATTGTGCCCCTTTTATTATAATCATAATAACATGAAACTCGAGGGAGCTACGTGGTCAGGTAAGCAAAGCACCAAAAGCTGGTCTGGATTTAGTCTCAGGGAAGATCATCTCCCATTTGAATCAGCAACTCTCAAAATTGTTTATGCAAGAATCCTTGGCACAACTAAAGTAGGGAAGAACAATATAAAACCAACAAGATAACTACGAGCTAAATGAAAAGCAAGCAAAAGCCATCTTAATTTTAAAAACTCCTAAATAATAATTCACAAAATAGAATTTGGTTAACATCTGCCTCCCTTAAATTACTAATTTGAAAAATCAAATAGGAACATGAGCAAAGAGCACACAAAAGTCCACAAATGTGGCAGCCAGGTGCAATCATCACAAACCTGCTTGGCCTTTTGCTCACCACCTCGGGGGAGAGAGAGAGATAAATACACACACACACACACACACACACACACACACACACACACACACACACTACATATGCATTACAGATACATCCATTTTCATGCCTTTTCTGGAACTTCTTGATTCCACAGATATGCTTATGTAACTACATTGCCAAATATTTTTATATCAGCAATAACATGACTGTCTAAATTAAACCAAGAAACACACATTCCCTTTCTTAAATTTAGATTCAGGGGTACACAGGCATATGTGTTGCACAGACATATTGTGTAGTGGTGGGTATTGGGTCTCGGGTGGCCCATGCCCCAGACAGTG
Organism: Carlito syrichta; assembly: GCF_000164805.1. Taxonomy (NCBI): domain Eukaryota; kingdom Metazoa; phylum Chordata; class Mammalia; order Primates; family Tarsiidae; genus Carlito; species Carlito syrichta. Next base: position 182,070 of record NW_007067477.1, read on the forward strand.
AAAGCTGGGCCCCGCAGATAGTTTCTGAGCCCTAACCACGCTCCCGACTCCTCGCTTATCGGTGTCCCCCGTGTCTATTATTTCCATCTTTCTGACCATTTAGCTCCCCATAGGAATGAGGGCATGCAGTGTGTTGTTCTCTGTTTCTGAGTCGGTTTACATAGGGTGATGATCTCCAGTTCCTTCCATGTTGCCGCAAGGGGCATAATTCCATTATTTTTTTCATGGCTGCATAGTATTCCATGGTGTATGTATACCACACCAACAAACACAAATTCGAATCAATGAAAATATGAATGATTAGCCTGTGTTGAGAAACCAGAAGAGAATTCTTAGTCCTTTATGAGCTTGTGGGTTGCATACACTGCTAAGAGTGTGCTTCCTCAACCAAGCACCCTGGGGAATACGTGGGAATGCTTTAGGAAGGCCAAAAAGTACTCATATCTACATGATAAATTTTGTATATCTAGCCAATTTTGTGTGTTTAGGTAATTTCAGTTGATAGTATGTATCTTAAAGTATTAATTATATATGAAAACAAAAACAGATACATTGTGAAGTAGAATATAAAATGTATATGAATTTGTTAGACTAATATAAAATTTCCAAGAGCACTTTAGGTTATACATCTAGATTCTGGGAATTCTTTAGTGGAAAAGAGTCAGAAACCCTTTGTGTCTCCCAGATTATGTTCAGGGAGAGATTTCTTCATTTCATGTATAATATATATGTATAGTCTTGGCTTCTAAACTCAGAGAGTGCTGTTTACACACTATTACTTTTTTATTGCAGTAAAGACATCTTTATTTTTAGGTAAAAATCTTTCTCTCTCCTAAAGCTTTCTGGAGGTACCTCACAAGACCAGTCTAAGCCCCAACTATGTAAGAGTCCTTCAAATCAAAGCAATGGTCATGAGTAATGGAAGTGTCCCGGATGCCAAGAAATGTGCTGCGCCCTTGACCATCATTGGTCTTGACAGTAAAACTGCAAGTTAAGGGTGTCATCTCTATATTAAAAAAAAAAAACGAAACCAAGACTGCAAAAGGATAAATGAACTCCCCAAAATAATGCAGTTAGTCAGAAGCAGAGCTGAGATTTGAATCCTGCTCTAACTCCAAAGCTTGTACTTTTCTCTCTCTCTCATATACCTTGTTATGTTATATTTCCATACCCTCTTTCCTAAATGTTCAGTTCTCCTAGTTAAATCCCTTCACTTTGACTATTTCTTCTATCCCTTGCAATACTCACCATTCTGATCAATGTACATGTGTCTATTTATTTTTAAAAGTAAAATGTCCAGAACAATTTGACCAAGGGAGAAGAAAGTTAGGCCATCACCTCCCCTGCTCTGGATAAGATACTACTAACCTATGCAGTTCAAACATTTGCTACCTTTGTTGGATAACCACTTGGCATTACCAATTCATGTTGAGCCAGCAGTAAACCAAAATCCTTTAGTATTTCACAGAAACTTCTAGTAAATATTTATTCCCTACCTGTTTTTTTAAAATTGTAGATCACTCTTATATGTATCCACATATAAACAACCTGCCACAATAATTTTTAACTCACAGAGTACAATACTGATTATATTACTCCCTACTCAAAATCATTCAAGGATGCCATTGAACATTTAACTACAAATTTAAATTCAAAGTCTTCATCCTGGCATTTAAGGCTCTCCACTTTAGCCGCAGTCTATGTTTCAACTCATATCTCCTCCCAGTTCCTAAAATTCTACACAGCTCTGTCTTATTCTTTTCTGTATTTGTACCTTTGCTCACACTATTATCTCAATCAGGACTGTTTCACTCACTCATTGACATTTGATCAGTCCTTCAAGGACTATTCCAATTACTACATCTTCTATAAAGCCTTTCTGATTAGCCTCAAAATGTATCTTTCTCTTCTTTGAAACACTTCAACATCTTTTATTTCTTTCAAGGCACCTATCACATTCTGTTTCAAAGGACAGTTGTGTTATTATTTTCTCTCATTTTCCCCACGCAGATGGAACTCTAAGCTTCTTACAGAAAAAATGGAATCTCATTCATTTCTATACATACTATATCACTAAAAACAAATAGCCTGCATCCAGGCAAATTATTTTTTAATAAATATCTGCTTATACGAATTTAATTAACTATCCATCTCAAAGATGCATGTCCTGAGTTCTAAAATTCATTAAAAACTTAGATAAAGGACATCTATGATCACCCTCAAATATGAACCTGAAAATGAATGGGCACATGTAGCATTAAAAGTAGAAAATTAAATATTAAAAAATTAAAAATAACAAATATAGACTCCACTTAGAATAACACAGGCACTGCTTTCAACATACTGATTTCATGATGAAGAACGGAAATCATATTATTCACATTGTGAACAAAAAAACCGAAATCTCAAGAAATTAAGAGACTTCTCCAGGGTCACAGAGTAATTAAAAGCTGAGTTGGCTACACAACAAAGCTTGTTAATTTCTAGTTTAGTAATTTGTTTCACTATTATATTCTAAATCATGTGTCAATATGTCTTCTCAAGTGTTAGCTGCAAAAATAATTGTATAAAGAGGAAATATTCCCTTCTTATTATTATTTCTCTTTAAAATATTATTTGAACAGGGAAAATTTGAAACAAAATCCATCAATGATGATTAAGAAGAATTATATTGAACAAAGTTTATTTCTAAAAAACTTATTTTGCAACTTAGCTACAAAGAAAAAAGTCAAGAATCAGGGTTTTAAAAAATACTGCTGCTCAGCCAAAATAAATGCCATAAAATCTTACACACTAATAAGGGTCACAGCTTTTACACATAAGAGACAGTCCTAACAGGTTTAATCAGAGCCTGTTTATGTCTCTTTTTGTCCGGCCTGCTTCTACCGGTCTGGAGGACAGTCGTGTTTTGCCTACCTGATGCCCATCTCTTCTTTGAAGAGCCTTTCTCTCTACTCGATGCCATGATTCAGTTGTTTTTAAGAATGAAGTGGAGGACTGGACCTGACAAACCAGAGCTCCCAATGCCACTAGTCACAGTGATTCATTCAGAAGTGGCATGTGACTCGAACCTGTCCCAACAGGCTTATTCCATTTTCCCAAACAGTTGCTTCAAGACTGGGCTCATACTGCAAGTTGGTCCATTCTAAGATTAGTGCCAAAGCTACTGAGTGGAGACTCCTTTTTCTTCGAATTTATGCTTGAGAAGTCGGTCCTGGAATTGCTGATAGCACGTTGTCACCAATCAGAGCCTGGGAATAAAGACAAGTTAAAGGAGAGAAGAACCAAGAAGCAGAAGGAAGCCAGGTCCTTGTAAAATCATTTGCGTTCTGGATTATGTTGTTACTGAAGGATGAGGATTTCAGTTTCATAAATCTGAAAAGGCAGCCGTAAAGAAGAACAGGATCATGTCCTTTGCAGCAACATGGATGCAGTTGGAGCCCATCGTTCTAAGTGAAACAAAAAACTGAATACGGCATGTTCTCGCCCACGGGCAGGCCCTAAACAATAGGCATGTGAGCACAAAGTTGGGAGCAACTGACCCTGGGTACTACCAGCTGAATGAAGGCCACACAACCACCCACTGGGCACCATGTCCGTCCACTATCGGGGCTCGCTAGCAGCCCAGACCTCACCTGCGTGCAATTTACTTATGTAACAAATCCTCACGTGCGCCCCACAAATCTAACATAAAAATAAAATGCAAGAGAAACAAGTCTGACAAATCCCTCCTTTCTCCTTAATTTTACACGGATTTTCTATCACGAATGACTGTAACATTTCTAACTAATGCACTTAGTTATCTGAGTTTCTCAATCCACACTAAATTTAAAGGTAGGTACAAACCCTTGGAGGATACATATGTCTATGACTATGTCCAGAGAGTTTCTGAATTTGAGATTTTAGGAAAGAAAAACTTTCATCTGATGACAAGTCCAGGCTGTAGAAGTGACTGGATGAAGCAGAAAAGAGAACGTCACTGAAGTTTTGCGGGCCAAGAAACGGAGAGACCACAGTGTCGAATTTAAATAGAAAGACTCCCAGATTTAGGGCAGGAGGAGGGTGGAAGAAGACGATGGTACACCAGTTACTGGAGCGTTCAGGGAAGGAAGAGTTTGTTCAGGCGGATGACAGGAACAGCCAATGGTAGAGGATGGCTTAGCTAGATAATTCACAGGAGCAGGCGTAAGAGGGTAGAGAAATAACGGCTTACACTTGGCAGATGGGTGTAAGAGTGACATGTGCCCCTTCCACTCTGAGGTGATGAAATGCTAAACATAACCAGCCTCCAGGGGCTCAAGGTGAAGTGGAACTCCCAAGGGAGAGTCAAGGTGCAGGGCCAGGGGAAAAGATGAGGGCGAATAATAGGGGGGAGTGTATCATGATGGAGCAGGTGCTCCAGACAGCACGAGGGAATGATTTTGGAAGAACGATGGGGAGCATAATCAAGTTTCAAGACAAAGAGAGACCAGACCACACGAGCAGCTGAATGAAAAAAGCCGAGATCGAAAGCATTAGAAAATGAGCTGCTTTTCAGAGCTAACAAAATTATATGCTCCAAAACTCGTCATCTGGGAATTTAGGCAATCTGGTGGCTATCATCCGGGACATGGACATTCTCTTCCTTCTGGGGCTCAGGGGGTGGGTGGCATGTGGATCGCGGGAGCTTAGCGAGGCGGTCAACGGGCCTGCAGGCGTGCACAGGCAAGGAGGCAGGTGGATGGAAAGTCTGTGGTCGGAACAGCGATGAGGACGGTGGGTCCAAGGCAGGCGTAGGGGTGAGAGGGCCTGGGGTCAACAGTGGCAATGTCAGGTACAGAACAAACGGAGTTGAGGCAAAACAGGTCACTGAATAATACTAGCAGCAGCAGCGGTAGTAATAACTAATAAAGTTAGGTCCCTACTTCACTGCTCACTAAAATAACTCCTAAAGGATTAAAAATTTGAGTAGAAGCAGAAGATGTCCAAAGTACTATAAGCGAATGTAGGTGAATATGTTTACAAGTGGAAAAGACTTCCTCAAACTTAGCAAAGTCAAAAGCTGTGTGAAAATAAACTGATAGTTTTGGCAGCCATAAAAAAATTAAGTATTTGACAAAGCAACACACCCAAAACGCAACCGAGGAACTGATTTTAAAGTGCAACTTGACAAACATACAAAGAGTTAATATCCTTATGAATAAAAAATCTCTTGCAAACAAAAATAAAGATGTAAAAAATAGGCAAACATATAAAAGAGCAATTTATAAAAATTAATCGCAACTACCCAGTAAACATTTGGCTAACTAAAAATATTCAGCCTCACTACCAATCAAATAAATGCAATTATGAGCTATCTTTTCCCACCAATTTCTAAATTTTGAAACTGCATTAATATGTTAGTAAAAGGGTCTTACTTTTGTGTTTCGTGAGGGTTTTTTTGCATAGGCTTTCTGAAAAGAAATTTTGAGAAATACATTAAAAATAGTAAAAAAGTAATATCCTCTAATTCAGTAATTCTACATCTAGAAATTTATTCAGTGAAATTAACCAAATAGGTGTATACCTTGTGTGAAATTTACGAACAGGGTTATCTTCTATGATTTGGTCTAAAAAACCAAATTTAGTGACATTCTGTGTCTTCACAGAAAATTAGTTAAATATTTCAATGGCACACTATGCAGTCACTAAAAACTATAATTTCCTGCAATGAAAAGATATATTAAGATGATTTATGAAGTGGAAAACAGAATGTACGATATAATTTTGTTTTTTTAAAGAAGCTATACATATGCGAAGAACAAGTTTATACTTCTAATTGGTGGATACGTGACTAGGTGAACCTTATTTTTTCCTAATACTATTCTGAAATTTCTGATTTTCCTTGCAATATATATTGTCTCAAAGACACTATTTCAAAACTGTAAAGTTTAAAACTTGGTTGCATTTTAAATGGGAAATGTCATGATTTGTCCAGAAAATAATATATGGAATAACTCATTATTATGTAATGATAAAAACTTTACAAGAGGGAAGACTGAAAGAAAAAAGTTGCTTGATTATATTTTCACATCTGTGATTCTTGGTGAAGAATTTGTAACAGTAAGCATACATTGTCCTTGGAAAAACCAAATTCTACATTTAAACATTGCTAATAGCTAAAGTAATATATTTTAATGGATTGGCTATTATTTTTCCTTTATTTTGTTTTCCCATTTCTGAGTTAAATCAATGATTACCACAGGATGCAGTGAAGTAAAGATGTAGCCTTTGCACAAACTGGAAAATATTCTATCATATCCTTAAGATCTAAAATTTTATCTAACCAAGAATATAAAAAATAAAGAAATAAAACAGTTAAGTCTTTTAAAAAAAAATTTACTATTCCTACTCATTTTTCTTCTGGCTACAATAATTTTAAGAGGAAGAAAGTAGGACACAAACTTTACATCATTATTCATGAATGTAAACAAATATATATCCTTTAAAATGTTCAAAAATGAGAAGATACTCCTTATGAAATAATTTTGAATGAACATTACAATTGAAATAAAAATATTTTAATATATTTAATAAAGTACTCTTTAACAATCCTTATATAAGGATTGTTATTTAAAATGTCAGATATAACCTAAACTGTTGTTATTAGACTTAATTCATATTTTGGAAGAATCACATTGAGACAAAAACCTACAAAAAGGAAACAATTTAACTGACAATTAAGACCAATAATAATTATTGACAGATAAAATGAAAAGTTTTTAACAAGCTGGGATAAATCAAAATACTTCTTAAAAAGTTGGTAAAAATAAAACTCTATGAGTAAAAACTGCTTCGTGTCCTCCGGTGTTTTAGTTAAAACGGAAAGGCTTATTTTTCCTTTCAAAGCATTCAATCCTAGAACCCAAAATATGAACTTCTCAGAATTGGAACAAGCTATGCTGGGTTTTACTTAAAGCTCAATACTTTTTGGCAAAAGTCCACAAACATCTCAGGGAGCTGACCCAGATACACCCTGACAGGAAAGTATTCCTCACTACTCTTGAAAACTTTCTCCCACCTCCCCCTGAGGGAAATGAATAAAAACTCCTCACCCTCTCTACCCCCCATTTCTACATTGTCAAATCTATATGGTACAAACAAATGAAAAGCCTGAAAAATCTAGTCTATTTCAGTGACGTAGGACTTCAACCATGTCAAGCTGTAGTAGATGCAACCTAAGTTAACATGCTGCTTTTTTGCTTCTGTCTTCACAAGTGACACTGGGGACAAGAGCTGAGTGTGTGTCATGCTCAAACAGCGGCTGTTAAGAATCTCCGACATGAGTGAGTGAGCTGGACATTGTATTCAGTTCAAGTCAGGATGGTTGAAAGGCTGTGGTTTTAAGCATCCATCAGACATGGTTTCTAATTTGAGCTCTGCCACTTTCGAGTAAATGACTTTGGATAGATACTCTCTTTGCCTACTCCTCTAGAAAACGGAACCAGGACACCTACTTCACAGGCTGAAGAATGCATTAAATATGTGAAAGTACCTAGTTTGGGGTCTGGCATATTGGTCAACAGACAGTTTTCCTTCTCTTATCATATACAGTTATTTCTAGGGGAAGAAAAGTTAACCACTCTCCCTTAAAAAAATGCCACGCTGCTACAAAACCTACAAAAAGGAGGTAGATTATAGATTGAAGGCAGGTTGTATGTGAAGACCTCCACCCAGACCCTTCACCCAAGCCCCTTCTTTAGAAAGCAGCCCCAAGAATCATCTTTTTTGTTCCTTCGGCCTTTCCCACACTGACTCCTTCACGCTGCTGAAGAGAGAACCATGGTTGTCCTTCAAACATTAAAGAAAAGCACATTTGTCCCTGTGTCCTGACTCTCCGGCTTCCCCAACTTTCTCCTCTGTCTTTCTCGTATCCTCCTGGGATGAGCACTCCGCATTGGCTGATCCCGCTTCCTTCCTTCCCATTTCAGCCTCACCCAACACGCCTGGCTTCCACCTTCCGACCCTAAAGCCCTGACTCTTACTTTCCACCACTTGTCAAATCAAAAGTGCCCTGACCTCTTCTCCTATTGCGCCCTTACAACTGGAACCCGTGGACCGTGCCACACGTTTTGAAGCACTAGCTACCCTTTTGCTACGACAGTGTCCTCCTGAGCGACTCCTCTTGGCCTCCAGAGGGATTTCATCCCTCACACTTCGATTTACTTCCCTTTTGCTTCTCATTCTACAGGCTTCCCACAGGCGGGCTCATCGTTATATTTACCCACTGCCTGCTGATGCCAACTGCATCTACGTCTTTGGAGCCTGTCAACGCAGCAGTTACTTGGAGATCTTCACCTCTCATCTGTCTTTACTTAGCATCTTCCTCCATATCCTCTGTATTCGCTTCCTAGGGCTGCATTACCAAACTGCCACTAACTGGGTGGCTTAGCACCACAGGAGTTGGTATTTACACAGTTCAGGAGGCCAGCCACACAACCAAGGTGTCAGTAGAGTTCGTCACTTCTTGTGGATTAGGAGGAAGAATCTGTTCCATGCCTCTCTCTCTTAGCTTAAGGCGGCTGCCAGCAAGCCTTGGCATCCCTTGACTTGAGGTTGCATAAACTCCGATCTCCACCTCCAATGTCACGTGTACATGTCTCTGTGTGTCTCTGTCTCTGTACCTCTTCCTCTCCTCTTGTAAAAAAACCGGTCAAGAGGGGTTAAGAGATCCCCTCATGCCAGTATGGCCTCATCCTGACTAACTGCATCTGCAACGATCCTGTTTCCAAATAGGGTTACATTCCGAGGTTCTGAGAAGGACACGAATTTCGGAGAAAGCTATCCAACCCATTGCACCCATCACATCTGCCCCCATTCTTGTTTTTCCATGTTTGTAAATTATGCCAGCTCTCAACCTCAAGCCAAGAATCTGAGATGCACTCTTCATTCTCAGTTATCCTTAACTTCGTGTCTCTGCTGTCCTCATACCCACTGTCAGCTCCTAATATTTCTAGAGCCCAAATGCTCTTCTTCATCTCTAATTCTGCTGCCCTGACTCACTCAGAAGCATCTCTTGCTTGGATTACTACAACAGTCTGTCCAATGGTCCTCAAATCCCACCACCTCAGAATTTCAATAGTATATACAGAGACAGACACATATATACAGCTTCATGGCAACTTTAAGAAACTTAGAGTTTGTTTTTCTTACGTTCACTATTGTGAAATGTTCTTCTTATTTACTACAATGCGCAGAATTATGATAGGCACCCTCTTTAAGGGTTGGCAGAACTGAAAGGCAGAGTGGTTTCTGTGGACGCTCAGGGCTTTATAACTTCTTCTTTTAGCCTGACAGACTCTCTACAAACCCTTGGAGTGTGACAAAATCTGTCATACCTATATCTGAGTTTTTATTAGATTTCGAGGTCTTTTGGGGACAGACAAGAGGGCCTGATTTTAACATTTTGAGATCTAATATTATACCTGGCTCCAGATGCCTGTGATAGTACTTATTCTTTTTTTTTTTAAATAAGCAAAGATAATAAACTAATGTAATTTCATGAGTTGTAAGCCATCCTTATTTACACACACACACACACACACACTCACACACACACACAATGCTTTTAAGAGTGGTGTTTTCTCTGCTCAAAGAAGTCAAAGATAACACAAACAAATATTCCATGCTCATGGATTAGAAGAATCAACACTGCTAAGATGTCCATCCTACTCAAGGCAATCTACAGATTTAATGCAATTCCCACTAAATTATCAGCAGCATTCTTCTCAGGTCTGGGAACAACAATACAGAAATTCATATGGAATCATAAACAACCATGAATAGCCAAAACAATCCTCAGTAAAAAGAAACAAAGTGGGAGATATCACACTCTCAGACTTTAAATTTTTTTATAAGGTTACAATTATCAAAACAGCCTGGTATTGGTAGAAGAACAGGCACACAGACCAATGGAACAGGATAGAGATTCCAGAAGCAAAACCTCAATGTCTCAATCAACTCATCTTCGACAAAGCCTCCAACAACAACCACTGGGGAAAGGAGAACCTATTCGGCAAATGGTGCTGGGAAAACTGGCTGATCGTGTACAGAAAAATAAAACAGGACCCCTACTATCACCATACGCAAGAATCAACTCCAAATGGATCAGACCCAAACATAAAACCTCAAACTTTAAGAATCTTAGAAAACACAGGAGATACCCTTACAGAAATTGGAATAGGCAGTCAATTCCTGATCAAAACCCCCAAAGCCCATGCCATAAGAGATAAGACAGTAAAGTGGGACCTCATCAAACTGAAAAACTTTTGTAAAGTAAAAGAAACTATCAAAAGAGCAGGGAGACAGTGCACAGAATGGGAAAAAATATTTGCCAACTGTATATCTGACAAAGTCCTAACATCCAGACTCTACAAAGAACTCAAACGTGCTGAAAGAAAATAAAAAACAAACAGCCCCACTAAAAAATGCGCAAAAGACATGAATAGACATTTCTCAAAAGAAGATACACGGGCAGCCAACAGACACATGAAAAAGTGCTCAGCCTCACTCATCATCAGAGAAAGGCAAATCCAAACCACCTTGAGATGCCACCTAACTCCAGTAAGAATGGCCATCATTAATAAACAACAACAGAAGCTGGCAAGGATGTGGAGAAAAGAGAACGTGTCTACACTGCTGGTGGGAATACAAACTAGCGCAACCTCCTTGAAAAACAGTGTAGAGATTTCTAAAAGAACTAGACATTGACCTTCCATATGACCCAGCAATCCCCCTACTGGGAATATACCCAGAGGAACTCAAATCATTCTACAAAAAAATACCTGCACACACATGTTTACTGCAGCACGATTCACAATAGCAAATACATGGAACCAACTGTGCTGCCCATTGAAACTGAACTGGATTAAAAAAATGTAGTACATACACACAATGGAATACTATGCAGCCATAAAGAAGGACAAACGTAGGGACTTCGCAGCAATTTGGATTTAGAGTCGATCATACTCAGTGATCTATCACAGAAACAAAGGACAGAGTATCACATGTTCTCGCTCATAAGTAGACCCTGGACATTTATCATAATACTCTAAGAAAGGGATTGGCAGTAGTGGGGTACGGGTGGTGGGGACACAACATCAATAAGCATACCTGCCGGGCTCGGTGACTCAGCCTGTAATCCCGCGCTTTGGGAGGCTGAGGTGAGTGGATGACCTGAGGCCGTGGGTTCGAGACCCGCCTGGGCAACTTGGTGAGACCTCATCTCTACAGTAAATCAAAAACTAGCTGGGCGTGGTAGCACGCGCGCCTGTAGTTCCAGCTACTCGGAAGGCTGAGGCGGAAGGATCACCGGAGCCCAGCAGGGCGAGGCTGCGGTGGCCGGGAGCGGCCACTGAACTCTGGTCTGGGCGACAGAGTGAGACTCCAACTCAAAAATAAATAAGCATAGTTAATCCCAAACCAGGCAAAGTGGGGACCAAAGGGAGGCCCAAACTTTACCTGTATGATGACCACTTGCATACCTAGTCCTGGATGGTATCTCACATCTTTAAAATAAAATTAAAAAAAAAAAATAGATGCTAGGAAGGATGCAGAGAAAGGGAGTGCTTCTATACTGTTGGTGGGAATGCAAACTCGTTCAAACCTCTATGGAAAACAGTGTGGAGATTCCTAAAAGAACTAGACATTGACCTTCCGTACAACCCATCAATCCCTCTTCTGAGAATATACCCGAAGGAACTTAAAACACTCTACAAAAAAGATATCTGCACACACATGTTTACTGCAGCACTATTTACAATAGCAAAAACATGGAACCAACCATGCTGCCTATCAAAAATAGACTGGATTAAAAAAACGTGGTACATGTACATGATGGAATTATTATGCAGCCATAAAGAAGAGCAAAATTATGGACTTTACAGCAACTTGGATGGATTTAGAGTCTGTAACACTGAGTGATCTATCACAGAAACAAAGAACTGAGTAGCACATGTTCTCACTCATAAGCGGAACTTGAATGAACATTTACCATAATACTATAAGAAAGGGATTGGTAGTAGCAGAAACTGCCGGGGGGGTTACATAACATTAATAAGGGTACCTGATCTCAAACCAGGCAAAATGGGGACCAAAGGGAGGCCCCAACTTTACCTGTATGATGACCACTTGTATACCTAATCCTGAATTGTACCCCACTTCCTTAAAATAAAATAAACACATAAAAATAAAAAAGAGAAATAAAGCTCCCCTTTCTGAATTTTTTTTTAAAAGCATGGTGTTTTCTTCTGAGACATATTAGTCCAACCCAGAAAGTAGGGCCTAGCAGTAAGTCATTTTGTGATCATTAAAATAGCAGCATGCTTGGAAAGACGACTTAACTCATTCCCATCTTCCATAGTTTTGTTCCCGAAGCTGTCGCACAGCCCTCAGCTCGTCTCTCTCTTCCTGAAGCCTACAGTTAGCCATGATTTTTCCCCGCTCCTGCACAGGGGTGGGGATTTTCTTTTGTCAGCAAGGCAGACTTTATTCAGGCTGCAGGAAGGGGGAGTCGAAGAGGCACAGGAAAGCATCTAGCATCTAGCGCCATTCACACTGTCTGGAGATGCTTCTGCTGCTGCTCCTTCACCCAAGTATTAAAACCGGCTCCAGACCACGTGGTCTGACAGAATCTCCACTCCCTTGGCTCTCTTGATCGTCCGAGACATCCTATTTCTAATTGATCCAAAATTCTAGGTTAGATTACCTCCTCCTTTTCAGGAATACCGCACATCTGAATGGTTACATTGTTATTTCGACATCTCTAAATTCTCTTATTCAGTCAAGCACCCAACTGCGGGACAACACTCCATTTTTAAAACTAGGAGTGACTGGAAGATGCGTACCTACTCTGCTCCGTGACATTCATAGCATGCACCGTACCTGGGCAGACGCAGAGAAATGCTATTTGCAGAGCAAGGATAAAAAATATATCTCACGTAAGTAAAGAGTAGACTAGCTGTTTCTCAAACTCAGTTGCACTTTGTTTTTTAATTAAGAAAGGTAGATTTGTAAAAGGAACGATAGGCTGTGAAGGCCACAACGGGCAGGACGACTGCAAGAGTGACAGCTGTTGCCAGTCAATTGTACTTCTAATAAAAAGAAACCGCAGCAACCACCTTTGGCTTCACGGGTGTGTTCAAGGGTTTAATGCACAGTCTTTCTACGGAATGTCACTAGCTGATAATGATCTATCAAAAGCACATAGAGCCCATGAAGATGCTTGAGACCAACAGTAAGGAGAAGAGCATGTAGTGATGGGAGTTTTAAAACAGGAAAACAAGAGCCCTCTGTTTATCCCTAATATGTGCTTTCTGTCCATGTAAATCACGTAATCATGAGCCTTAGATCTCCCCATCTCCCAAGAGAAGATATTTATGCTGAATTATTACTTGAAATAATTATATGGCCTCATGGTTAAGGGAGCTTATTTTATCATCAGATTTATAATGATTTTCAGAAAGGGATTTTTTCTAACTCAATAAAAAATTCTGCGTGGAAGTGGAAGACACTGAATTTACTGTCAAACCATTCAAGGCTGAGTCTCATCAACACCTCAAAACACAATTTTCAAGCGGCATTCTTTCTCGTTTTCAAAGGATATTATCGATGGACGTTTAGTTTTGATGAAGCCCGATTCACTCTCATTCATCACCAAAAACATTAAGCAAGAAAAGCCTTCTGAGAAATAGTGCAACTGTTTTTCAAAAGTGTTGCGTGACTTGACCTCTAAATGTGAAAGGAAGCAGCGTTTCTTCTCCCAACCCTCTTTCGACAGACACAGAAAATCGTATGTGATCCAGTAAGGAACATCTTTTTTTCAGAATTTTTTTACTTTGTAAATATGTAACTTTTATGAAAAAATTCTTTCATGTTCTTTAACACTTAGACACAAACTGGTCATCCAATCCAGCCATTTCACGGCTGAACATCTACTCAACAGAAATGAAAACAGGGATTCAGAAAGACTTGCACACAATCCAAATTCTGGATTTTCTGGATACTAAACCCCATGTTGTTGTGATTTTAACAACATGATTCATCACAGCCCCAGACTGGAAAGAACACAAAGGTCCATCAGCTGGCAAATGGACAAAATGGGGTATATCCACACAATGGAAAACTATTCGGCAACGAAAAGGGAGGAAATGCTGATACTTGCTACAAAATGGATGATACTTGCTCAAAACAGTATGTGAAGTAAAAGAAGCCATAAACAAAAGACCACATACTATATCTCATTCCATTTTTATGAAATGGTCAGAAAAGGCAAATCTATCGAGGCTGAAGGTAGATTAATGATTGTCTGGAGCTGGGGGTGGGAACAAATATTATAAATGGGCATAAGGGATCTTACAAGGTGATGAAAATGTTCTAAAACTAGATTGCGGTACTGGTTTTACAACTTGGCACACTTTTTCTGGGCTCAAGCAGTCCTCATGCCTCAGTCTCCCCAGTAGCTGGGACTATGGGTATAAGACAGCACGCCCAGATAAACTTGGTAAAATTTCTAAAAACCACTGAAAGATAACTGAAAGGGATAAATTTCTAAAAACAACGAGTTCTTAAGTGGTGAATTTAATATTTGAATTATATCTCAAGTTGTAAAAGTGCTGTACTACAAACTGCACACAAATTTAAGTAATTTTAAGAATTGTGAGGGCAACTTAATTGACTCATCACTGCTCTAAACATGCTCAAAATGGACCAAAAAGGAGAAAAAAACTTGAACAAAAATGAAATTGGACATCTTTTAATATTCTGCACGAGCTAGTCCATTAAGCCTTCGAGATCGTACTGAAGCAAGTTGTCGTAAGGACTAAAAAGTGAATTATTAAAAACTGTCCTTAAAAATTTTTTGTTCGAAACTACCCTGCTCTTCAAAACTGAACCAGAGGAACTTCTGAAACGCCTCAGGAAATGCCTGCTTGAGCGAGTGTCCGTAGGCGACACGGACCAGGCCCCAGCAGGAGACCCGGGTTTTCCGAATGCTGGTTGATCCCGTCTTGAGCCGGAACTCGCCACAGGGCAGCGCTTGCGGCGGGGTTGGGGTCATCAGCTCTCCGAGGGCTGCTCCGAACACTCAGCCCCAGGTGGCTTTTCTCCCCCCAAGGCCTGGCCACGGCAGGAAGGGCAGGCGCCGCGCCAAGAGACAGAGCGGACTGCAGGGCCGGGGGGCCGGGGGGCCGGGGGGCCGGGGGCCCGCGCGATCCTCGCCGAGGCCTCC
>NW_007067477.1:198354-210721 GCF_000164805.1 Carlito syrichta
GGCCCGGGTCGTGGCCTTGCCCTGGGAGCCGACGTGGGCGTTGGGGGCCGGCCGGAGCGCGCAGCCGTCTGACCTGCCGCCGGGTCCGGGCTTCGCGGCGGTGAGCAGATTGTTCGGACCCGTTGGGAAGCCACGTGCCGGGCAGACACCGCTTTGTGCCAGGAGAGGCAGAACACGATGCCTGTCGAGTTTCACCTTCCGATTCCCACGCAGGAAAACAAAGTCCTTGCGAGTGAGGGCCCACCGCGCCCTCTCAAAGCCACGCGAAGTGGATGCCGCGCGGCGGATGAGAGGAGGGGGCTCTTTTCTGCTCCCTGAGAACGCGGTTTCTCCCCCAAGCCCCGAGGTCTCTGCCGGTTTCCTGCAAGTGTCATTAGGGCGCAAAGTCTCCCCACGCTCACCCGCCGGTTCAGACCGTGGCCAGGCTCCCCACCCAGGCAAGGGCGGCGACGCCCGCAGCTCCTCTGCTGACCCCTTCCAGCGCCCTTTTCAGGCCCCCCAGCAGACCTTTCCCTCAAAGTGTCTGCTAGTGGCACTACAATCAGGATCTCCGAATCCGTCGGTATTCATGCCGCTGCATGCGGTAATGGGTTGCTCTATTTTCAGACGCTAAACCGAGACTCAGCAAGTTCAGATATTTGGAAGAGGGTTAAGCAGCAAGGAGGAAGCCAAACCAGTTTGAAGTCAGGTCTTCCTGCCTGGGAGACGGGATGGTCAACAGTCCAGAGGCAGTCCCGCGAGCTGCAAGAATGCCAACACTGCCCTCCCACCCCTCTCACGCGGCCCAGGGCGCGAAACAGCGAGCAGTGTCCCTCCCAGGGACATCGACGGATGCCATCCTCAGAAGAAAGCGGATTTCTGCTTCCAGACAGAAAACGGTGCGAACAGTTACGAAGGTAGCGGGAGTTTTCCATAGGGAATGAGGGTTCTGCGAGGTCAGAATGGTTAGCTCCAGGAGGCGGGACCAGCTTCATAGGCCCTTGACCTTGTGCCACTGGAAGCTGGGTTTGCAAGCCTCTGTGCTTTGCTTCCTGCTCTGCCGTCCTGCCCTGAGATGCTCATCATCTTTTCACAGGGGAGTCGCGTTTTCACTTGCACGGAGCCCTGCAAAGTATGTAGCCAATACTGTTCGGAAGAGTGGAGAAATGCGGGTGTCGGAGAACCAGGAGCCAACCCGGACTCTGTGGGAATGAAAGTCTGGGGGAGACTGAATGCCGGAGATTGTATTTTGAGGGGAGGCCAAGACTGGCAGAGAGAAGGGGTGTGGCTGCGATGTTTCGAGGGAAATTCAGTTTTCACTGCTTTCAGGGCCAGGATGGCTGGCATCTGGGCAGGACGGGCGCACAGTCATAACCTCCAGCCAACTCCATGCTGCTCTATGCTGGTGTATTTGTTAGGACCTCCATGAAAACATGACCCAAACTTGGTGACCTGAACTGGCAGGGATTTCTCACAGTTCAGGAAGCCGGAAGTCTGAAATCAAGGTGTTGGCAGAGTTAACTCGGCTGTGAAGGCCCAGGGGAGAATCCTTTTTTCCCTCTGCTAGCTTTTGGTGGCTACAGGCTGTCCTTGTTGCTCCTTGACTGACACCTGCATAGCGCCAATGCCTGTGTCCATCTTCACATCTGTCCTGTGTTTCCCCTCTGCTGTGTTCTCCTCTTCTTATAAGGACACTTGTCATTGGATTTCGGATCCACCCAGTTAATCCAGGATGACCTCATCTGGAGATGCTTACTTTAACTATATCTTCAAAGATCCTTTTTTCCAGACAATATCATATTCACAGGTATCAGGAGTTAGGATATGGACATGTCTTTTTATCTTTTATTTTTATTTTTGAGTTGGAGTCTCACTGCTGTCACCCAGGGCTAGAGTGCAGCCTTGACCTGCTGGGCTCCAGCGATCCTGCCGCCTCAGCCTTCCAAGTAGCTGGAACTACAGACACATGCCACCAAGCCTGGCTAGTTTTTATGTGTGATTTATTGTAGAGACAAGGTGTCACCAATTTTCCCAGACTGGTCTCGAACCCCTGGGCTCAGGCAATCCTCTCACCTCGGCCTCCCAAAGTGCTGGGATGACAGGCTGAGCCACCGCACCCGGCCCGGAAATGTCTTTAGAAACCATCGTTCACGGCCAGTCATAGTGACTCATGCCTGTAATCCCGGTACTTTGGGAAGGTCAAGTGGGAGGATTGCTTGAGTCCAGGAGTTTGAGATCAGCCTAGGCAACATAGCAAGACTGCATCTCCACAAAAAATTAAAAAATTAGCTTGGTATGGGGCGTATGCCTGTAGTCCCAGCCACTCAGGAGGCTGAGGCAGAAGAATCGCCCAGGAGTTCAAGGCTGTAGTGAGCTGTGACTGTGCCTCTGCACTTCAGCCTGGACAACAGAATGAGACCCCAGCTCAAAAAAGAAAGAAACCAGCATTCAGTCCACTATAGCCAGGTCTGCTGAGGCCACAGGGATAACCAGGCAGGATGGCACTGCATGACAGCTTTTCAGGTCTATTTGAAAAGCTAAGATAACTATAATATGAAGCTTTATCAAACTTTCTAAAGCTTCCCAGCCATGAAATTTAATACACATAAAATTCAGAAGATTAGAACTGCCTAGAGAGACTTCACATCCCCGGGAATGGCTATCCGTCCTTGGAGACAAAAAGCACTTAGGAGAGGAGTCGTGTACCTGGGCCAGGGCCCCATGTGGATACAGGGCATTGAGGAACTAGGATTCTCCACTCTTCTTCATCCAGCCTCCATTGTAGAGGCTGTATGTGCCTCCATAGCCCTAAAGGAGGGTCCCAAAACGACCGTGTTTCTCCCTTCCTATAAAACAGGAGCTTTAGAAGGGCTAGTGACCTTGTGCCTCAGTGACAGGCTGAGCTAAATTCCCAAGCCGTACTTTGTAGAGGACACTCTTAAAACTCCTCAGAGAGGGAAGAGTCTTGAGATCAGCCTCACCCGTGCTAGCCCGTCCTTCTCCTCCAGCTGACAGGCATGCCAAGAGATGTTCGAGGAGCTGCCAGAGACAAATGGAATTCTCATTTCAGAGCATAACACCCTTTGGTCCTTTCTGCCGTCTGCTCAAGGCAGAACAGGAGCTATAAATTCCACCGAAGGTTCCATCTATTATTTGCTGAGTGATGACAGCGAGAGGATTCTAAATTGTAGCACAGGCAGCAGGCAGAACCAGGCCGAGATTTGGAGCCGATTAAGGGGCATTCATCTGGGAAAGGTCCCTACGGACATTGCCCTGCGACCCAGCTTGGGTGACATTGCGGCCGAAAGCAGAAGGGTGTGGAGCCTGTGCTCCCATGGGTGACCCTGCTACTGCTGGCTAGCCCAGAGGGGGCCACAGGCCCTCATCCCCCCGGGGAGAAGGTGGACAGTGAGAGGGTGGGCAGGACTGGTTTTGAGAAGATCAGCGTCTACAGAGAGGCAGAGGGGAGAGAGAGACTGGCTTCCTTTCAGTCTTGGAAATAGGAGTGTCCTAGGAAAGTGTTCCTATAGGATCGCTGTACTCATGCGTGGGTCCTGCTCTCGGTCACTGGGACATCGTTATGCAGAGTAGGGGGTGCATGAAAGTAACACTGAGATCCCAAATGCAATGCCACCCACGACTGTGTGGTCCCAGGGGAGTCTGTTTTCGCATGACTGAAGGGGGGAGATGGAGGACCAAAGGGTTGTCTTGCTTCAAAACTCCTTAAGTCTCTGAGTTGGCATCCCTATATCTAAATTCAGCCCAACATTCAGAGCACTTTTTTTTTCCTTTTTTTTTTTTTTTTTTTTTTTTGAGTTGGAGTCTCACTCTGTCGCCCAGGCTGGAGTGCCGTGGCACACTCAGGGCCACTCCAGCGTTGACCTGCTGGGCTCCGGTGATCCTACCACCTCAGCCTTCCAAGTAGCAGAACTACAGGCCTATATTACCACATCCAGCTAATTATTAAAAAATGTATCATAGAGACAAGGTTTTGCCAAGTTGCCCAGGCGGGTCTCAAACCCGCAGGCTCAGGCAATCCACTCGCCTCAGTCTCCCAAAGTGCTGGGATGACAGGCTGAGCCACCAAGCCCGGCCAGAGCGCTTTACACATCCACTTCCATCTCCTTGTAGCCCTTATCATCTCCCAGCACAAATCCTGTTTCCCAGACAAGCACATCACCTTGACCCCATGTGACCTTCGTGTCCCAATATTCATAATTGGTGCAGGGGGATTTTTCTTTTTTTACTACCTTCCACTCTTAAACAATCATCTTATCTCTTCAAATTGCTGTTCACTAATCGTCTATTTTTAGAGGTTGATTGATTTTTTCAAAAATTTCTGATCAGCTCATTCAACACGCACCAGGTCGCCATTCAGTTTTTACAGCCTTTCCTTCATATGTTTGGAGGAGTATGGCAGTTTTAAATGAAAAGCAAAACATTATTATCTTAAGCTTTTTTACATGCCTTTAAAATCTTTCATGTGCATTGTCTAATTCCACTGCAAGTTTCTCAGTAGTTCTAACTTCTTTTAGTAAATGAGACAATGCTGAATGTTTTAGGGCTAATTTTTAAAAGTTGCCTGTCATCTAACCATCCAGTGGTATAGTATCAACAAAGTGCTTAGCACAGAGATGGCATCCAATAAATATTTTTGTGTGACTATATAAGCAAACTAATGCACATCTTTTTGCTCAACCATAATGACACACATATGTGAGGGAGAACAAAAAAAAATGGAATTTGATTATTAAAAATTCTGTATTTATTCTTCCCTTTTTTTTGAATTGGTGTTTCACTTCATCGCCCAGGCTGGAGCGCAGTGGCACGCTCAAGGCCACCGCAGCCTCGACCTGCTGGGCTCAAGCGATTCTTCTGCCTCAGCCTTCCAAGAAACTGGAAACTACAGGCGCGCACCACCACGCCCAGCTAATATTTTGATTTATTGTAGAGATGAAGTCTTGCCAAGGTGCCCAGGCTATTCTCAAACCTGTGGGCTCAGGCAATCCTCTCACTTCGGCCTCCCAACGTGCTGGGAGTACAAGCTTGAATCACCGCACCTGGCCTACTTTTGCATGTTTAAACAATTCAGTCACCTTCAAAGTACTCTCTGTTTGATGCAACACACCTATCGAGATGCTTTTTCCACTGTTCAAAACAGTTTTTGAACTCATCAATTTTGATACCTTTCAGTGCTTCTGCCTTTTTTGGTTTCACCTCTTCCACATCAGCAAAACGTTTCCCTTTGAGGACTTCTTCATTCAGGGAAACAAAAAAAGTCACTCGGGACAAGATCAGGTGAATGGGGAGGGTGGGGCTTAGAGGTCATGGTTAAAAACTGCAGAGCACTCCATGTAGTGTGCGCAGGTGCCTTGTCATGGCGGAAAAACCAATCACCTGTTTGCCACAACTTAGGATGCTTCTTCTGCAAATTGTGAACTTTCTCAAAACTTCGAGATAAAACTGTGGTTGACTGTTTGAACTGGAGGAACAAATTCTGAGTGTACTACAAGGGACTTGCCCTCCAAAAGATAAAAACCTCCAGGTTTTCGGGGTTCTCCCCTCATATACATATATACACAATAAAAACATCAAGCAGTCTTCCCCCTCTGTTCAATCGGATGACCGTTAACACATGGCAAAAACATCAAAAATAAAGAAATAAACCTAACAAAGATATTTTGGTGGTTTACCAGTTCAACGCTATGTGGTAATTTATTTGCCCAAATAAGCTTTACTTGCAATAATGCTCACAAGAAATGGTTGAAGCAGTTGGAAATTTTTCATATGAATTGCTTCTGTGCATATATTCATAAAACCTGAGATGAAAACTCTAAGATTAGATGCTCATCATTATTTCAGAAGGGGCCAGGAGTAGTGGCTCATACCTGTAATCCCAGCACTTTGGAAGACCGAGGCAGACCAGCCTCAGAACACAGTGAGACCTCATCTCTAAAAAATTGTTTTTAAACTAGCCAGGCATGGTGGCAAATGCCCGTAGCAACTGGGGAGGTTGGAACAAGAGGATCACTTGAGCCCAGGAATTTGAGGTCACATTGAACTATGATCGTGCCACTGCACTACAGCCTAAGTGACAGAGCAAGACCCTGTCTCTGAAAAAAATAAAATGTGCAACTTCTAACAGGAAATCTTGGTGTCTCATTATATTGAAAAATATACATTTTATCAGAACTCTCAGTATCATTTCCATGTTTATTATGTTATTCATAATAGATATTACTTATTATGATCCTGAATTAATAACCACAGATAAATATAGTGAATGTGAAGTTTTTCTTCTTTCTTTCTTTCTTTCTTTTTTTTTTTTTTTTGAGTCAGAGTCTCACTCCATCGCCCAGGCTGGAGTGCAGTGGCACACTCATGGCCACCCCAGTGTTGACCTACTGGGCTCCGGCAATCCTTCTGCCTCAAGTTTTCTTATAAAATGAGTTTTAAAAAAATTTAAATAAACTCTCATGTAGCCATAGTTCATGCATCACTGTTGGCACTTGGGGTGACTGGAGTGTCTTAAAGACAAGAAACTTCTGAGATGTCCCTGGGGACTTGGACTTGACAGCCAGCCTCTTAAAAATGTGCTTGGGAACCTAAAATTTAAACTTAGCCTTATTGGTACAGATTTTTTTGTTAGTTTGTTGTGTTTTTGTTTGGAATTTTCCTTATATGGTACAAGAGTTAGAAAACCTGTAAAAATTAACATTAGTTGATACATCCAAAATAAGTAAAAACTTACATTCCTTAAAGTACCTTAACAGTTGGAATATAATCTTGAGCATCAACATTTCCCAAGGTATTTTGAATAAGACGCATCTTACTCATGATTCTCCTCATCAGTTGCAGTTTTTGACAAAATTTTCAAGAAAGCCAAGCCTGTCCCCTTTCTGCACCTGTTTCATCTCCCCATTCCCAGTCACTCAAGCTTCTCTTGTGAGCCCTCGTGGTTTTAAAACTACACTGACCCTGTCAGTAACTTCTCTGCACAACAGTCTTTGGGGTCTGCAGTGGGAAGGTGGGCCAGGGGTAGTAATGGACATTATAGAAAAGAACTTCAGGGAAAGGATAATGTCTGAGAACAGCCTATTTCCAATGGCTAGAGCTGAAGAAGCACTAGGAGGAGACATCTTTCTTTATAAATCAAGCCTTAGCATTACTGATTAGTAGATATGCATGAGGTGAGCCTTTCCCCCCAAAATTGGATTGATAAAAGAAGGAAAAATGTGAAAGAAAAGAAGGAGAGTCCGTAGATGACTCCCTTGAAGACTTCCCAGGCAAGTGCCATACTTTTCCTGATGGATTTCAAACTGCAGTTGACCCTTGGACAATGCTGCGGTTAGAGGCACCAACTCCCTACACGGTCAAAACTCCTCATGGAACTTTAGACTCCCCCAAAATGTAACCACCACTAGCCTACGGTTGACCAGAAGCTTCAATGATAATATTAACAGTCGATGAAAGCCTATGTTACATGTTATATGGGTTACATACTGTGTGCTTACAATGAAGTAAGCTAGCAAAAAGAGAATGTTGGCAAGAAAATCATAAGGAAGAGACAATAGAGGTACTATTCCTTAACTGGACATGGATTATCATCAAGGTCTTCATTTTCGTTGCCTTCACACTGAGTAGACTGAGGAAGAGGAAGAGGCGTGGTCAGTCCTGCTGTCTCACAGTGGATAGGGGTGGAAGAAAATCCACAAGCAAGTGGACACAGGCAGTTCAACGCCATGTTGTCCAGTAGTCACTAGCACTTGATGAAGATCCCTTTTCGTGAGAAACAAGAGAGATTTTGACAGAATTCTAGAACGACAGGTTATTTTCCCAATATTTCATATTTAATTAAAAAAAAATAATTTATTTTAAGGATGTGGGGAACAATTCAGGATTAGGTATACATGTGGGCACCGTATAGGTAAAGTTTGGGCCTCCCTTTGGTCTTCACTTTGCCTGGCTTGAGATCAGGTACCCTTGTTGATGTTGTATCTCCACCACTACCCCCACCCAGGCAGTATCCCGCTATGCCAATTCCTTTCTTACAGTATTATGGTAAATGTTCAGGGCCCACTGATGAGTGAGAATATGTGATATTCTGTCCTTGGTTTCTGTGATAGATCACTGAGTATGGTAGGCTGTAAATTCATCCAAGTTGCTGCAAACTCCATATGTTTGTCCTTCTCTATGGCTGTCATCTTCCAACGCGCACATGTACCACATTTTTTTTATCCAGTCCAGCTTTGTTGGGCAGCATGGTTGGTTCCATGTTTTTGCTGTTGTGGATAGAGCTGCAGCACTCATGTGTGTGCAGGTATCTTTTTGTAGAATGATTTGAGTTCCTCTGGGTATATTCCCATGAGGGGGATTATTGGGTCCCATGGAAGTCAATTTCTAATTCTTTTAGGAATCACCACACAGTTTTCCATAGAGGCTGAACTAGTTTGCATTCTCACCAGCAGTCTAGAAACATTCCCTTTTCTCCACATCCTCACCAGCATCTGTTGTTATTTGTTTTATTAATGATGGCCATTCTTTCTGGGGTTAGGCGGAATCTCAATGTGGCTTTGATTTGCATTTCTCTGATGATGAGTAGGCTGAGCACTTTTTCATGTGTCTGTTGGCTGCCCGTGTATCTTCTTTTGAGAAATGTCTATTCATGTCTTTTTCCTACTTTTTAATGGGGCTGTTTGTTTTTTTCATTTTGGCACATTTGAGTTCCTTGTAGATCCTGGATGTTAGACCTTTGTCAGATATACAGTTGGCAAATATTTTTCCCCATTCTGTGGGCTGTCTTCCCACCCTCTTGATGGTTTCTTTTACTTTGCAGATGCTTTTCAGTTTGATGAGGTCTCACCTTACTATCTTATCTTTTATGGCATGGACATATAGGGTTTTTGATCAGGAATTGGTTGCCTACTCCAATTTCTGTAAGGCTGTCTCCTGCGTTTTCTAAGATACTTATAGCTTGAGGTCTTACGTTTAGGTCTTTATCCATTTAGAGCTGATTTTTGTGGAGGGTGATAGGTAGGGGTCCTGCTTCAATCTTCTGCATGTGGTCAGTCACTGTTCCCAGCACAATTTAATAAATAGGTTCTCCTCTCTCCAGTGGTTGGTGGTGGAGGTTTTGTTGAAGATGAGTTGGTTGAGACATTGAGATTTTGCTTCTGGAATCTCTATCCTGCTCCATTGGTCCATATGCCTGTTCTTGTACCAATACCAGGCTGTTTTGACTATTGTAGCCTTATAGTAAAGTTTAAAGTCCGGAATTGTGATACCTCCCACTTTGTTTCTTTTGCTAAGGATTGTTATTTTTCCAGTATTTTAAAGAAGTTACTCAACTTTTTCCTGTACAAAATGTCTTTTTTTCCCTCTAACTGCTTTTAAGGTTTTCCCTTTACTAATGATTTTAAATCATCTTATTAGGATGTCCCTGGTGTAGCTTTTCTCATGCACTTGAAGTCCACTCACCTTGTTGAATTGAAAACATTTTGATTATTTCTTCATACAATTTTTCCTTCTCCCCCCTCCTTTGATGATTCCAATTACATATGTGCTTAGGCTGCTTGAAGTTGTCTCACAGATCATTAATATCCTTCCCATTTGATTTTGGTCTTTGTCCTCTCTGTGTTTCATTTTTCTTTTCTTTTCTTTTCTTTTTTATAAAAATGAGGTCTTCCCAAGTTGCCCAGGCAGGTCTCTAACCATGGGCTCAGGCAATCCTCTCATTTGGCCTCCCAAAGTGCTGGGATTACAGGCATGAGCCACTGCACCTGGCCTGTGTTTCATTTTTCATAGTTCTATTGCTATGCTTTCAAGCACACTGTCATATTTAATATACTGTTAATTCTATACAGTGCATTCATCATCTCAGATATTATATTTTTCAACTCTAAAAGTATAATGATCTGGTCTTTTTTTTTTTTTACATCTTTTATATCCCTTTTTAATATACTCCATCTTTCCTCAACTTTCATGAGAATATAGGATATAGTTACAATAACTTTTATATTGTCCTCAGCTATTAATTTTATTGTCTGTCACATGGGGGCCTATTTTTACTGATTACTTTTTCTCTTCATTATGGGTCATATTTCTGTGATTCCTTGCATCCCTGGACATTTTTGATTAGATGCTAGACATTGTGATTTTACCCTGTTGGGTGGGTGCTGGCTATTTTTGTTTTCCTATTAGTGTTCTTGGATTTTGCCTTAGGTCATAGTTCAGTTGCTTGAAAGACTTTATTCTTTTCAGCTTGTCTACTAAATTTTGTCAGGTAGGATTAGAAAGGAGTCATTAGTCTAGGGCTTATTTCACTCCTCTACAGAGACCATAACTTTCTGAGTACTCTGTATGATGTATTTTGAATGATGAGGTTTTCCGTTTTGGCTGGAAGGAATAAGAACTGCTCCCAGCAATATGTGACCTTCACTAATTGCTCCCTGTACTCCTTCTGGTGGTATTTTTTTTCCAGCCTTAAGCAGTTTTCTTGCATGCATGGACTGATTTATACCTAACTGAAGACTTGAGAGGAACTTCGGAAGATTTCCGGAGCTCTTTCTCTGTGCTGTTCTTTCTATTCAAGGATCCTCCCCTGAAGCCCTTAGGTGCTCTGACTCTCCAGATGGCCAGCTTCATGTTGTCTACTCTGAGAGACAGCCAGACTGTTTGAGATCCCCCTCCCAGCACTCTAACTGAAAATGCCTTTCAGATGCCAAGCAGATACAATCACAGTACTCGTCTCATAATGCTCACTGTCTCCTGTTGCCTGATGTTCAATATCTAAAAACCATTGTTCCATATTACGTTTTATAATTATTTCATGGAAAAAGGTAACTCTGATCTCTATTACCCCAGCTTGACTAGAGCAAAAATCTACATCATATTTTTTCTTGGCTTTTTTGTTTGTGTTTGTTTTCATATAAATCCATCTCCACAAAACACTCAATACTAGTTTACTGCACACAGGGGACTCTTTTTTTTTTTTTGAGTTGGAGTCTCACTCTGTCGCCAAGACTGGAGTGCAGTGGCCGCTCCTGGCCACCACAGCCTCGACCTGCTGGGCTCCGGCAATCCTTCTGCCTCAGCCTTCCAAGTAGCTGGAACTACAGGCGCACACTACCATGTCCGGCTAATTTTTTTGATTTATTGTAGAGATGAGGTCTTGCCAAGTTGCCTAGGTGGGTCTCAAGCCTGCGGGCTCAGGCAGTCCACTCACCTCAGCCTCCCAAGGTGCGGGATTACAGGCTGAGTCACCGAGCCTGGCACACAGGGGACTCTTGATAAATATTTTGGACTGAAAAAAATCTTTTTCAATCTTAAAGAAAAAGGGATATCTGCTTGCATTTTGCCCAGAGGAAAACCTATTGGATAATTTTGTGGAGGGCATAATTCTGAGATAATCAGTCCTATCCTCAGCTTTGTTCCTGACAGCTTCTGTGGCCTTAAGTTTTTATGCCTGAATTTTCACTTACAATAGCAATGGATAGTACCATTTCTCTCTACAGTTAAGGTTTTTACATGCCATTTGAATCAAGACACTCTTAACTAGTATTATATTGAAATTCTACCTCTACTGCCTTTAAAATGCTTTTATAATTGTGAAAATTATTTTATAAATTATTTATAATCAATAAAAGAGCTCACTTTGAACCATGCTCTGGAACTTATCTGATAAAGACACCACCAGTAGCAGCAATAAGGCTACATCTCTAGAAGAAAAATAGACAAAAATATTGCTCTTTTCAATGGTGATAATTGTCTCAGTTTTTACATGAACTTTAATGACTTAGTGGGTTCTCATTAATGGATGGCTTCATTTCCCCACAAAACATTTCTATGATATTTATTATAAACAGTCTATACACATGTCTGCTGTTTAAAAAAATACAAATATGTCGACTTACTGCAACCAATGTTTCCTTTACCCCTTCCCTCAGTTTATATCAAGTCATCTGGGGCATCTAAAAGGGCATCCAAAATAAAGAAAGTGAAATAGCACAGATATATAAAATAATTCTGTATTTTCTCCAAAACCCATGTGCTCAGGTCTGTAGATACAGTTGCCTGGTGTATTAGAAAGCTTAGTTTCATTCCAGTAAGCACATCCTCTCAGTAAAGGGAGGATTTATGGCTGGAAATATTCACTTGGTATCATGCCCCTAACCATCTACACTTTAGTCTGTGAAATTCAGGAAAGAAAATGACCTCCAAACACTGGTAGAGTGCATGTAAAAAATATTAACCTTACTTGACCCTCAATATTAAAGTTAGATACATTATTGCTATATGAGATCTCCAAATCAGTAGAATTGGGAACATCAGAGAGCCTGTCACAAATGTAAGATCTTTGCAGGATTGTCCACTCAAGGTAAAATAAATG
>NW_007067477.1:210858-228303 GCF_000164805.1 Carlito syrichta
ATAGATATAAATACAAGATCTCAGACCTTGTTCAGAGCTACTGAATCACAATCTGCATTTAACAAGATCTCTGTAGGATTTGTAAGCCCATTAAAGTTTGAGAAGCACTGCTATACTTTCATCTTTAACTAAGTGATAAACCTCTTGAGGTTTTACTCTAGATAAACTGTGTTTCTTTTACTCTAAAAAGATAATAGCTTTCATCAATGCACAATAACCTTAGTGTTTAAGTTAATATGATTTCTGTGATGACAAATGCAATTTACAGATAAAGTTTCATGTGAGTGAGAGAGAAGTTTTGGAAACCCTTCAACAGCGCAAGGATCTTTCTTTTCAGAAAGTGCATCCCAGACTTTTGAGTGAATTTCTACACAGGGTATGACTGTACCATATTAAAAAATTTAATTTCTTCATTGATTAGAATTTTTAAGAATTTGGTCAAGCCCTAATTTAAAATAAAAACAGTTTCACTGTACTGATGGAAGGTTGGATATAGTTATTCAAAATTCTGGCCATAATAATAGAAATTAGATTCAGAAAACTTGCTAGTTAGTCCAACCCCTTCCTGTTCCCCTGAAAAGGGAAGCAATTGCAACAAATTGTAGAAATCATTATTTATCCTCTATATAAATGCTATACTGCCAGCTTCCAAAAGGAAGTTGCTATTTTAAAAGACCATATGTATAAAATAAGATTATTAAATTAAATTGTTTAATGTATACTGAGAATAAAATAAATATATCAACTACCTCAGCTATGTTTACTGAAATTAAGAATTAAATTGAGTTCTTCACTTTATTAAATGCAAAAGAGGGAAAGGTTAAGGTTAAAAAAAAGCAAGGTTAAGGTTAAAAAAAAGACTATACAGCAAGTTAGCATTTTCAATATCAAGTGTATAATCACAGTTGAGGATATTAATAACCAAATAGTTAATTTTGCTTCTTAAAACCTTATATACAGATGATTAGTTTGAGCCAGATTTTTATCTGAGAGTTATATTTCTACAGTAAATGAAAGATGCTTAGATTTGATTCAGTATCTGTCTTACTTAACTAGCTATTGAATGAAGTCTAATATGTTTTTAAAATCTCACTGGCTACATTCCATGAGCTAAATGAATAAAAATTGTAAAAGCAAGGGTATAATTTAACTTTTTAAACACACACAAAGCAAAATATTGAGTTATTGACTTGGATTTCAACTACAATCTGACAATTGGTTTTGAAGAAGTTCATATCTATGGGGAGTTATTACGCAACGGACGGTGAATAGATATTGTCCATTTTGGTAAAGAATGAAGAGGCAATCAGCCTATCACTGCAAAAAGGTACTGAAGATCAATAATTTCCAGTAGCCTTTCAATTGTTCAGAGGGAAAGCATCTGGTCCTATCATAGAGTTTCCTAACCTGGCAGAATGTGTGTACATGGTATGTGTGTGTGTGTGTGTTTGTGTCTCATCTAACACATACACACACACACACACACACACACACACACACCCCACATGCACATGCACACACATTTTACCAGATTAGACAACTCTGTGCTAGAAATTAGATGAGAGAACTTCCTAACTATAAGAATTAGATTAGAATTAGGTGAGAGACCTTCCTAACTATAGAATTATTTAACAAGGAGAAGCTGGAGCTGGTCGTATTTCCTATGTTAGATATAACTTTAAGAGTTGAATAAACAATAATCTTCCCAGATGTCGGAGGTCAGTGTTCTTTTGAAATTAAAACTTGTAAACAATATTCCTCTGCCAGGCCAGGACAATTCTCTGGGAACCAAATAACTTGGAGTAATGTAGCTTTGGCAGATACTCTCTACACTTGTTTCCATTCAATCTCTTTTCTCCCAAGTCCTCGTCTATCGAAGTCAGTTACACTTTGTGAGCAGAGGACAGCCCTGTGGATGGCATGCTGAGCTTGTGTCATCCCCCACCCCGCCCTATCACCTTTTAACTTCAGCCTCTCCCTGGCCTTGTTCAATGCTCCCTTGTTCCTTGGCTGTTGGGAGCCAGCCCTGGAGGCCCACCTGATTGACAGGGTCCTGGTGGGCCAAAGACCCCAGGCCGCAGGGCGAGCCCGGGAAGCTGAGGCCCTTCACATTTCAATGACTGTAATTCAGGACTTTGAACTAAAACTATCATTTTTGGCTTTATGATAAAGACTCATTAACTAAAAGTAGATAGTTCTTGGCTTGTTTGTCACTTCTAGACCGCTAGATGGTGGTAACTTTTAAAGGATATGTACGTGAAGGAATTTTCTTTGTCTTGCCCCTTTACGAATGGTATAAAAACTCTGTGTTAACTAACATTAAATTGTCATCTGTTCAGCAAGCAGGTGTCCAAGTATATTATTTTCATCTTTCGCCTATCCGTCTCTCCTTCAGGAAACCTCACACCCTTGGCAGGGGCTGGACCCTTGCACTTGGCCATGTTAGACTGAGATAATATATGATTGTTCTGTCCTCATCTAAAACTCGAGAAATTCACTGTGGAGATTAAACTCTCATACTATAGCCAGGCTCGGTGGCTCAGCCTGTAATCCCATGCCTTGAGAGGCTGAGGTGAGTGGATTGCCTGAGCCCGCGGGTTCGAGACCCGCCTGGGCAACTTGATGAGACCTCACCTCTACAATAAATCAAAAAATCAGCCGGGCATGGTAGTGTGCACCTGTAGTTCCAGCTACTTGGAAGGCTGAGGCAGAAGGATTGCCGGAGCCCAGCAGGTCGAGGCTGTGGTGGCCGGGAGCGGCCACTGCACTCCAGTCGAGGCAACAGAGTGAGACTCCAACTCAAAAAATAAAATAAAATAAAATAAAAAACTCTCATACTATGGTATCTACACTCACCATTAACTGAAGAGTTAAATAATCTAGCACTTTGTTTTGTTGAAGGCTGATAGAAGGCAATTATTTTGCAGTCTCCCTACATTTATATACTATCAGTGGTGAGAGAAAAAATAAATCCCCTCTAGCTTACTGGGCACTTACTGAGCTAAGTGCTTTCCTTCCATACTTCATTCCATACCTCCTTAAAGCTGTCTGTGGGGTGTGCAGTATCGCTGCATTAGGTAAAGAAGTAAACTGAGGTGCAATAGGTTGGATAACTTACCTGAGATCTTAAAACCTGTAAATGCTGGAACCGGGTTTCAGAACTTAGTTGTGTCTGAGCCCTGAGCCTGTGATCATAATCTCCATGCAACATGACTTCCTGCAAATAAACCTCACAAAGTTTCACTGTGAATCATAGTTGATGTAAAATAACTATTCACGAAGCTCTTCTTCCTATAAATAAGACTTCATTTTAAGATGACATGTTTGCTAGCAGCAGGCTCGGAGCTCGAAAAGAGAAATATTTTAATCAGGTACCATTCATCTTTATAACTTAGCATTTCTGAATGCTGTTTTCCCAAAAATATACATTTAAATATCCTCTTTTTTCCCCGATCCTGATTTTTACTTATTCTTTTTCTGATTTCCATTGATGTCAAAACATGCATTACGATTAAGTACAGAGCAATGAAAGGTAAAATATTCCAGATTAACCAAAGACTGAAAATGCTGAACTTTTTAGAGAATATGTATAGTAAATATTTGAAGATCACTTATTCAGACTTGAAAACTGTCCGATTACTTTTACCATCTGCTTTCACTGCTGCCTTCTGACTCTATTATTCCATTTTTTCCGTGACGGTTAAATAGCAATAACTCACCTATGCTACCAGCTTTGGAGAGGGTGGGCTGGCCTGCAAGACAGCCCCCTTTTGAACATGTGCATACTGTCTCCTGGCTCTCAGTGGAAGGCCATGCCAAAATAGGAACATGGTAAGCTTTTATTTTATAATGTGCTTTAACAAATTAGTTTTTACCTCAGGCCAGTGCATTTATGTATTCATCTTATTTTTTACAAATTTAAAACCTGGAGATGAAATCAAATCACCTTTGACAACCACCTTCGACTCTATTCTTACCATTTCCATAGATGCTATCTCTATCACAATTTTACACCGATTTCTCACCCTCTGTTAATGCTTTCCCATAGACCATGGATCCAACAATACTGTATCATATTGTTTTTCACATGGCTATGTGTTGTATACATTATAGATATTCCATAACTTTCTTTCTTTCTTTTTTGAAAGCAGGATTTATTGAGAGGACAGAAAATCTCCCACAGTGGGAGGGGACCCGAAGGGGTTGCCCCCATGGCTTTCATTTTTTTTAATCATACGATGTTCTAGAATTCAGCTCTTTTTGCAAACATAGGTATGGCTCATTCTTTTTAACTGTTGCATAATATTACATAGGATAAATATCAAGATTTAAGATCCTCCTATGCAGAAACATGTACATTCTTTTCAGAACTTTCTTATAACAAACATTGCTACAATAAACATCCTTTTTTATAACTCCTTATGTATGTGGGGTTGATCTTGAGAAGTAGAATTTCTGGGTTACGGTGTACATTTTAGTTGAAGAGGTATTTCCGTGCTAGGAAGTTATATTAGGATCATAAAAGCTCAGGCGCCAAAGTAAGAACCTCCTCAATCTTGGAATGAAGAGTTATAAGAACTCTATCAATTTGGCAGCAGTCGTATTTTTTCTAATGGAAAACACACTGTAGTGTAAGTCAAAAGAAATGAAAACCAATCCTTTCTGCTGCTAATTAGAAGTAATGTAAGCCTCTCCGGATTTCTGTTTCCTCATCCGCAGTATTAGGAGATGGGGCTAGGTGATTTCTCAGAAATTTTCTAGATCTGCATGTCATATTTTTGTTCTTCAATTATTCATTCACTCAACAAGAAGGTACAACGACCATATAAGAATCTCCAATGCTTTCCTAAGGACGAAACAAGAAACAATACCAGGAAACAAAGCAATGTCTAAACAGGCATTTAAACAAGTACATATAGGCTACAAAATGTGTGATCTCAAAAGAAATAGTACAAAAGCAAGCACATGGCTTGTTTAGTCTGCTTCATTTGTCTGAATAAGGAAGCTGCTCAGAACATCTCTCTGTAAACACTGAAGACTGGAGTGACGGTTACTGCCCCACCCTTCTAACAGGGAGGCAGAAGGAAATTGGTTATACCAGATGCTTATATGCCTATAAGTGGTCCTTGCGTGGAAGAGCTGTGCCCAGTCCTGAGACTTGGAGTTCCAAGAGTTGCTTTCCAAGCTCTCTAAATTCCTAGTTCCCCAGCTTCTGTTTCAAGACCCACTTGCTCTAGTGTTTACCCAAATACGAGTCCTCTCCTCACTACACCATCAACCGTCAGTAGAACACACACATGCCAAATCAAGAAGGGGTCACCAAAGGGAAGCCCAAGGAAAGGGTCTTCCTGGAAGAGACTTTGGTGAGTTTAATACTCATTAAAGGTCAAATGAAAAACATAATCACGTTTATCTAGAATTTTAATATTCCTCTCCTTTGGCCCTAGACCTGTACATCTCTTCATTTATTTAAGCTTTCTCTGAAGTCAGAGTAGTTCCAAAGGCAAAAGGATGATGTGAGGACAAAAAGATGAATCAAACCAGAGTCAATGTAACCTGTAACATGGGATTATCGGTCAACTGAAAATAAATTATACAAAGTATGGTTATACTGAAATGAGAAAACCGCATGATAATATCAAGACTGCACTTAACAATCACGACACAAATAATGAAAACCCTAACCAGGTCACAGGCATAAATAAGTTCCTGTTTGATGACGTTATCCTTGGTTCAATAAATCACAGTTTACCTTTAATTTAGACAGTGTCTACCCACACGAAGAGGAAAAATTGAAGCACTCTCTGAGCAGGTGATTTTAAAGCATCATTTCACAAAACTTATATCAATGATATCAACTTGCTTAAGTTTAATCTCAAATCTCAAAACAGATTAATTTTAGAACATGTTATCTTTACACAAAGGAGAAACCAAAGAGGGAGAGAAAAAAATAAGTTTACACATGCATTTTACAAGGACTAGGCATTATTAACATAATAAGGAAGTAATAACAGCTCCAAAAACATTAGAAATAGACATTTGTCTAATTCGAGAAAATATATTTTGCCCATTTTTAATAATTTTGTCACAAAGTGTATGGGAGAAACAGGATAGTAACATGAAAAGAACACTAGACTGGAAGTTAAGAAACTAGATTTTAGGCTAGGCTTGGTGGCTCAGCCTGTCATCCCAGCACTTTGGGAGAGCGAGGTGAATGGATTGCCTGAGTCCGCGGATTCAAGACCAGCCCTGGCAACTTGGTGAGACTTCATCTCTGCAATAAATAAAAAATGAGCCAAGCATGGTGGTACGCACCTGTAGTTCCAGCTCCTTGGAAGGTCAAGGTGGAAGGATCACTGGAGCCCAGCAGGTCTACGCTGGGGTGGCCATGAGACTGCCACTGCACTCCAGCCTGGGCGACAGGGTGAGACTCCAACTCAAAAAAAGAAACTAGGTTTTAACTATCGCTTTTTCATTAATTTGTAGCGTTTACTTACATAATTAATTTCACTTCTACAGACTTAAGTTTCTTTAGCTTTGCGCTTTTGAATGTAATGCTCATTAAAGACCACAAAGAAAAATACAACTATTTTTGTCCAGGTTTTTAAGATTCCCCTCCCTTGGCAATGAGCATTGTGGAGCCTTTGACCTGTGGACACTCCGTTTCAGTGTGAGAGAGAGGAAGTGAAAATGATCTCTGGCTTCCTTCGGCTTTAGCCCACCAACTGAGCCAATTGGTAGAACAGTGTCACATAAAGGGTTCCCCAACAGGTCCAGTGAAGTTTAAAGGAGCTTAATTATTCAGCAGACCATGTGTGGCTCTTTGTATACCTTACCTCACTGAATGGGATTAATCCTCTTCCATCGATCATCATACTTTGTGAACAGGGTCTTTCACAGATTTGACATTTGGGGATAATAGCAAATTAATCAGACCACTCAGACTTAGTTTCAATCTTCCATTTGAAGATCCTTTCTTAGTAAATCGGGGCCATTTTTTGACCATAAAAAAACTAATATGGTAAATATAATTTAATTTTTCTTTGGTTCTGTTCACTGTTAAAATGCACTTGTTTCTATGATGTAAAAGTTAATAATATCTGAGATTGATTTTTTAACTTAATTTTCACATCTTTCTTTATAAATGTGGAATGTAAGAAAAAAATCCTACTAGGTTGTTAATCAGGGTATCACAGGCTTCTAAATTGATGCCATGATATTTGTTTAATGAAAGTATCCATGCAAAAAGAAAACCACCCCATTGAAATTCTATTTGTGACTGAGTTAATTTAGAATTTATTATAATTTCTGACTGATATTTCATGTTTGTATTGGCATCTTTATCCTCCAGTTTGTAGGTGTAAATTTTAATGTAACTTATCTATTTGAGGCTCCATGAGATAAGAAGAAATGATGCTTATTTAGTAAAATATGTAGCATAAGGTGAGTGATACTCCCCTGAAATCTTGCACCTGCTTAAAAATCTAATCTTTCTTACATTCCCCTTTTCTCATATATTTTCTTTCTGATTAGACTGTGCATCTCTTAATTAAATCTTCTTTCACACTATCAACCCTTAAATAGCTATGTGCCTCACTCAAATCATTAATGATGCGTCATCTCTCACAGGTAAAGTTATATTCATTCAGTCACCAGAAAAATAAACAAAACCTTTCCTCATTCTCTGTGACTTCCCAAGTCAGAATCTCTCACATTGCAAAGGTACTAAACTCTGACTCTCCAGTTCTTCAAACAAATGAAGCTACTAAAAGAGGTATGTACCCCAGCACAAAAGAGGAAGTCTGACAGCCTGACGGTGGGCCTCTCTGCTCTGTTCTCACTAGCCTCAGAGGTCCCTAAGGAACTGTTTGTTTCTCAAATCGAGAAATAATAATTTAAGTCTATTAAAATAAATAAATGAATTCAGAATGGGTCATTGTGGTTATTAATATCATTACCAGCCGGGCACGATGGCTGACCCCTGTCATCCCAGCACTTTGGGAGGCGGAGACGAGAGGATTGCCTGAGCTCAGGGGTTCGAGAACAGCCTGGGCAACTTGGCGAGATCTTGTCTCTACAATAAATTAAAAAATTAGCCGGACATGGTGGTGTACGCCTGTGGTTCCAACTACTTGGAAGGTGGAGGCAGAAGGATCGCCTGAGTCCAGCAGGTTGAGGCTGCAGTGGCCATGAGCGTGTCACTGCACTCCAGCCTGGGTGACAGAGTGAGACTCCAACTCAAAAAAAAAGAAAAGAAAAAAATATGTATATCATTACCAGTATGAGTAATAGTGTCCATTAAAGATGATATTTGCGCCTCAAAAACACAGACTAGGATGAACACTGCAGAATACATATGTGTGTATTGACTGTGATTGCATTTTCTTAAAGTCATGGTGGGAAGGGGTGTGATACCCAGGTCCCATTCCAAAGTAATAGTAGCAAAGATTGAGTGGAACGACCTGGACAGCAAAGAATGCGAAAGAGGAATTTCAGGGAGTCATGTGGGAATCATTGTATTTTGCAAGATGTATCTTAGGTCTCATTATCAGAGTAAAAGTGTTCAATTCTAGAAATGATTGACTATGGCTATTGAGAACGTGTAAGTCCTTCCAGATAAATGCTTTGGCATGCCAGTCTTACCATTTGCTACCTGCATAAGGTAGAAGATAGTATTCGTATTTCTGTTTTAAGGCTAGTAATAAAATGTTTCTGAGATATATTTTGCACATAAAAGTATTACATGCCCTATTGATTTGTGCACTATAATCTTCACTAGAGCTTAGTTTGTTTGATTTCTATGGTGTATTGAGCATTAAAACGAAAACATCAACCCACACAATCAACCTACTTGAGAAAAATAGCCAAAAGGAAAAGAAAGAAAACATTCATGATGAAAGGGTTTCCATAGTTTGATTATTAAGACTATTCTGTCCTATATCTCTTCATATGACTCAGTATCAATCAATTCTCAGCAGTTGATTGTAAAAACAGGAAAAGAAGACACAACCTGCTTAACCAAAAGCAACAGAGTGCAAGAACCATGTGTTCACATTCCTAATCTTTCATTCAGTAACTAAACCCTTAGTGACTCCAATATGGTAGGTACTGCTTTAGGTCTTGGGACAAAGCAGACAAAAATTTTTGACCTATTCCACTCTCTTTTTAAACATGTTTATGTAAATAATACATCAACATGGTGATCAGTTCCTTTATCACAGGCGGTACCACGGAATTACACTTTCTGCCAACACCGTCCAGAGCCACAGAGAAAGCAGTTGCTGTCATAGGAACATAGGATAGAAAAGATAACTGATCATATACCTGTCTGTCTTGCCCCTTCCCCAGGTAATACCCCACCTAGCTTAATCTCTTTGAAAGACCTATTTACAAACATCAATATGGGTGGCTTTTAAGAAAACAAAACAAAACAGACTTTGCATTCAGAATCTTTAGTAGTATCATATTCTAGTATAAAAACATCTTTTGGCCCTTGGAATCATTCCCAATCATTCTCTTCTGGACGAAAGCCACAAGCCAGAGACTGGGTGAATGGTTAAGTAGTAACCACGTCTCTTTGTTCCTCACCTGCATTCTCTTATTTACTTTGCTTTTTTGGTGGCAAATAGGAGAAAATAAAGGAAGAGCAGTGGAGGGACCAAGTTCTTGACAAAGAAGAGCTACTGAATCCTATCAAAGAAGCATATCGAGACTGCCAGAGGAAGATCTGGATGATTCTAGGGCTTTAACTTTTTGTCTTAGGATGTAACGTCACCATGTTAGTTCCATGGAGATGACAAAAAATAAGCAACTACAGAGTCCTCTTATCTACCACCAAGAGGCACAAACCTTTTCGGGCAACCACCATGTAGCTCATACTTTGTATGGTTTATGGTGATAAAGACCATCTCTGCATTCAAATACATACACAGAACCTTGTAAGAAGAGAACATAAACATACAAAAATGCAAAATTATATCCCACTCCTACTCCCACTGCCTACCCATTCAGACCACTCTTGCCCAAGGATACAGAAAGCTGAAACAAAAACGTCACATTTGACATGGATAGAAAAGTGGCAATATCCTTGTAGCGCAATCTTCATGGCTCAATCAACTAATGTTTACTCAGGAATCAAAGACATCTGGCACAATTAAAGAAGATTTGCGGTGGCTCCTGCCCACACAGGAGATTAAGATATAATAAGGAAGAAAAACACAGAAAAATACAATAAATGCAAACGTGCACAGGTAAATCACAGAATTAAAAGAACAAAACACATTGAAGGAGGCTCATGTTTGTGTAAGAGAGAAAATGAATTCATCTTAAACCTTTAATCTTGATTCTTGACATTTTAGAGAATCGGTAATTGTTTTTCAACATGTATATGGCAAGTTATTTCAATTTAATGTAGTCTTGTTATTTTCCCTTCCAAATCTAAATCCTTTGTGAGGCTCTCTGACCAAGTAATTTGTATTACTTCTTTTTTCTTCTTGACTTTTCAAGCTTATCAATGCCTAGTTTTAATAATAACTAGCAATGATAAGTCAAGATGAAAAGGGAAATCTTACATTGTAAAGGAAATACGATAACAAAACAACTCTGAGATGACTGATGGGGGAGGGAGTTCTGTAAACAGAAACCAGCATTTCCCAGGAGATCTTACATTTCAATACCAAAGAACTGCTTCAGACCTGGAAAATCTATCCTCTATACAGAAAAATGATGATGGGATCATAATGGTTAAATTCTCTCAAATCACAGTGTGATGTGGTAGTTAAATGTTTGTCTCCACAAAACCCCTAGAGCTATTTGAAGAGTGAGTGGATGGGCCCCTGGCTTAGTGGGACTCCAGGTATCTTCCAGCCTGTGTTTCATGGAGTATCCTGGGCATTTGGCAGGCCAGAGTCGGCGACAGAGAATCAGTGCCATCCTCCTAGTGGTAGCCAAGACAAGAATTGATGATCATGACGGTTTGCCCCTAAGCAGCAACCCATGTGTTTTCTAGAGTATGTCAAAAAGCAGACTGACCACAGGTTGTGTCAGACAAGATACTCAGCACTATTCAGGAAAAACAGCTCGTGCCCTTTCATTTATCCATTAACATCTCATTTGGGAGGCTCACAAAAACAGATTCCGTCTTTTTTTAAAAGTGTGGGGGAGTTTATAGTATTCCCTACTGCGTGTGGTTACAGTGTATATGACAGGCACCAGGATATCACACAGAACAATCTTAGCCCCATTGCTGCACCTGCATGAAAAGCTGGGTATCCAGGAAGCCTTGCCGTGGATAGGCTTGGCCAACCCGCGCTGCCAAGCAATTCACTTTAATAGTATGCCAAAGAAGAGGCCAAGGAGGAGGTCAGTTAATGTTTAAAGAAGAAGAAGAGAATGAGGAAAAGTACAACATAGAAAAAATGTATTTCTAATTCATTTAATGAATGATATGCTAATGACAACAGGCTTTGTGATTGCCTTCATTTAATAGAATAGGGGGAAACAAGTAACATCCTTACATGCCAAAATCACTTTCCAGAGCTCCCACAAAGGTCAGTCAAATTCCAATGTCTAGAGCTTTATTTGTTTTAGGTAGTTTATGGTGTAAGACAGCAGGAGAATGCATTTCTATGCCTGGACTCCACGTGAACCATTTCATCCCAAAGAGGAACCTTCAAGCAAATGTGTTTAAATTGAACTGCATTTGCATGGAACTTTCTATTGCTTTTCGGAGAGGGAAAAGCAAATTTTAAATACGTGTGATTATCGAACTAGTGAAATAGGCCAAATGTATAATAGTGATTAAATAATTTTAGTGTAAATTCACAGAAAATTAGTTTTTACTTTAAATTAAGAGATGTGTTACTTTTACTAAAATAGAAAATACTTTAAAACCTACTTTTATTAATCTCAGAACAAGACTGATTGCATTATTTGTCTGTATACATTGTTTTCTTTGCACCTTAATCTCTCTAAAAGAGAAACAGCTGATTGCGTTTAACACGGATCATTTATTTGATGTGGCTACTTGTGTGAGAATAATTCAGATTTCCCCAAGCCGAACCATGAAGAGGTTGCCACTTTATTTTCAGTTATAATGCTTATCACTTACAACCTAATCTTGATACATAAGGCCTGGAAAATACTAGAGAATAATTTTCATCTTGTCGTGTGGAACTTTTCATTGGGAATGGACACATCTCGAATGCTAAAATGTGAACGAATGATCAAATTCATATTTGTTTGCAAATAGTACTTGCTTTACTCCTAATGATTAAGTCATCATAAAGATGAGTAATACACAAACCCCTGCTCTGGAAAAGACTCTACTGTAGTATATACAACAAAAAATAATCCATAAGTTCTTTTAACTGAGGATAAAGTATGTGGCAAAAAATCCATGATGAAAATTCAAACAAGGGAAAGGTTCAGAGAATTTGCTGGACCAGAGAAGGACTCTACAGAGGAATGAGGATGGACAGGGCACGTGGGGTCGAGGGAGAGAGGAAGGGTGTTCCACGCAGAGTGACCATGTGCACAGAGGGTGGGCACGTGGGATTGAGGGGGAGAGGGAGGATGTTACTTACAGAGTGACCACGAGTATGGATATGAAAATAGGAAAACACAGGTTGAGCCGGGCTCGGTGGCTCAGCCTGTCATCCCGGACCTTGGAAGGCTGAGGTGAGTGGATTGCCTGAGCCCGTGGGTTCGAGACCCGCCTGGGCAACTTGGCGAGACCTCATCTCTAGAATAAATCAAAACTCAGCCGAGCATGTTAGCGCGCGCCTGTAGTTCCAGCTGCTTGGAAGGCTGAGGCGGAAGGATCGCCGGAGCCCAGCAGGTCGAGGCTGTGGTGGCCAGGGGTCATGCCGCGGCACTCCAGTTTGGGCGACAGAGTGAGACTCCAACTCAAAAAAAAAAAAAAAAAAAGATAGAAAAGAAAAACACAGGTTGTGTTGGCATTTGTGAGAAGTCCGATTTTGTTAGGTGAATGTAAAAAACCACACGAAAGGCACTGGAAATAAACTTGGGAAAGGAGGTTGTAGGTAAATTATGGCAGCCTTGAACTTCTGACTTTACTCTGGAGTAATGAGAAGTCATGAAGAGGGTGTGAGCGGAGGAGTGATAATGATCAGAGCTGGCTGTCAGAAGATTCATGTCATGCACTGTCTACAGTGGGTACGATGAGCTGGCAGGCTTTGTGGGCCCAGGTCAGAAGTAGCAGAGACCAAGGTTAGGGTAGCGATGCAGAAAGAGGAAGGTAGGAAAGATGGATCAGACCGAGGGAGCCTGGACAACTAGGCAAATAACTTAATGCAGGAAATGGAAAAGACAAAATAACAGTTTGGCATCCAGGTGACTAGTCAACTAGCCTTCTAATGCATCACAATAGGTAAGTCCAGAGGAAAATAGTTTTGCATGGGAAACTGACGAACTCCACTTTGAACTTGCAGAATTCAAAATGCTAGAAAGATAGCTAGAAAGGGAGGTTGAATAACTGTATCACCTTTTGCTTTCATATAGGTAGCCAGCTTACCACCCTGAAGCATCCTATGTGATGCTAACTCATTCGCCAAATTCCGTGCCAATGTCGGTTGAACCCTGATTTAATTTTTGGCCATAGCTTCCCAGTCTCATTCCGTTTACATTTGAAGTAGAATCCATCATCCTGGCTCTTGATGTTTTTACACATTTCCTTCTAAACTCAAACAGTACTTGTGAATTTCTCATCAATCAGATATCCCCGCTTTCTTAACACCACCATTCTAAAACAACTCTTGCCCACTAAGTTTTAGCCCTTTATCTTAAATTTTACAAAAAGAAAAGAAAAATTTCCCCCCAATTCTGCCTTTTGTTTCTCTCCAGTTAATGCACTTTAAATAAACGTTTGTCTTCCTCATTTAGAATTAGAAGAAACCATAC
Source organism: Carlito syrichta (assembly GCF_000164805.1). Lineage (NCBI taxonomy): Eukaryota > Metazoa > Chordata > Mammalia > Primates > Tarsiidae > Carlito > Carlito syrichta. The sequence continues at coordinate 224,779 of NW_007067477.1, forward strand.
CATTTTTTCCAGTGCTGCTTTCTGTATTTCTTTTTGTCATGGATATTTGAGAGCAAATGGGTACAGTTTATTCAGGCTTGATTTGGACTTGATCTGAGGAACTTACAAACCTGAAATTGTTATAATCGGTGCCCATCAAATGTGTTTGAAAAACGGTGTAACTAGCCAGGCACAGTGGCTCATGCCTGTAATCCCAGGACTTTGGGAGGTGGAGGCCAGAGGATCGCCTGGATCCAGGGGTTCAAGACCAGCCCGGGCAACTTGGCAAGATTGCGTCTCTACTATAAGTCAAAAAAATTAACCAGGTGTAGTGGCGTGCACCTGTGTTTCCAGTTCCTTAGAAGGCTGAAGCGGAAGGAACGCCTGAGCTCAGCAGGTCGAGGCTGTGGTGGCCGTGAGCGTGCCACTGCTCTCCAACCCGGATGACAGAGTAAGACTCCTACTCAAAACAAAAGAAAAAAGAAAGAAAAACAGTTTAACTACAAACTCCCAAGGGAAAGCAAACAAACAAAATGAACCCAATTAAAGCTCCATAGTGAGGGTCTTCTCACTCGCTTTTTCTCTGCATTTCTCCAGCCCTGCTTTCTTCATCCCAGGAAAAAGTAGCTCCTTGATTTATTTTTTAATTTTTATTTTTTACTTAAAAAGAACATAAGGTTTTCGTCTCATCTTACTGTCTAGAATTTCTCATTTGAAATCTGCTTATGATACTATTTGGCTAAATGCCCCAACGAAGCCACGAGTCGCTCCAAATTTTATGCACTCACAGCTGGTTTTACAATGGCTTATACATGGAATGAAGAGTGTAATCATTGTCTTTGCATTGTAGGGCGTGATCTTGAAGAGAAGGTATCGCTTCTTAATTTTTATATGCCTCATGTCCACCACAGTACCTGGCATGTTATAAGCGCCCGATGCTTTGTGAATAAATGCATGAAGTAATGAATGTGGGAATGCTGCCAATAGACCTGTGGCTGTCCAGGAGTCCTTTGGAAGCATCGTGGACCATGGTCAGAGTTGCTACCTGTTGTCTTCCTTTCTCTCCGGTTAGTTTTCAATCTGTTGCATTACCCATGAAGCCAACAAAGTGAGAATCAATTTAAAAATACATGAGATGACATATGATTAAGAAAATCAAGGTGTGGAATGTTAAATGTATCTTATCAAACAAATATTGTCAGCAATGTTTCCTTCATTTAAATTTAAATTACTTTTACCCATTATTTTTCCTCTGTAACTTTTTCTTCTGATTTTGGAAGTGATGCTATTTGTGGGAAATGCCAAAATGCTGTTTGTGGAAAATACCAAAAAGCATATCGTTCACTTCTTGATATCCAAAACTTACATCTTTATAGTTAATTACATTGCATCTTTTTCTGACTTTTGTACTTGCTAATTTATATTTATTTAGCTATCAGGTGAGTGTGTATTTACAAATATTAGGTGAAATTTCCTCACAAATATTTTGTTTTATTTTATATATTTTACTTAATCACTTTTATAATAATGTATTTCAGGCATACAAAAAGTATATGGAATGATACGACTATACAGAGCTACAGTGCAGTTTAAAAAAATAAAACATGACCAACACAACTAATGTTTCCTATGTAGACCTCCCAAAAACATTTCCAACTGCAATAACCTTCTCTCTAAAGGCTACTGCAGTTCTGATTTTGGCTTTATCACTTGCAAGCATGCTCTATCTGTGTGTTTTGTTGCATACTTTGTATCATGTTGCACTTCTAACATTTTCTGGCATACATTGCTTTGCTTTGCAAGTATAGGTTTGTGTATATTGTTTTACATATGTTACTTTAGAAATACTACTCTACTTACTAATTCACTGGAAGTTGCTTATTTCATTTAATAATATGTTTTGAGATTTAACTATGTTGATATAAATAATTGGTAACTCATTTCCTATTAAATTAGTTCATTTAAAAATTAAGTAACTGATGCTGGTGTTTTATCTTGGGTTGCTCCAGAAGCAGACCCTGAGATGAAGCTTCAGGTATAAGTCATTTATCTGCACAGCACAAGGAATCATGGCAAAGAGAGACAGAGAACAGAAAACAGTCAATGAAGAGTGCGTTATGAAGTCAGTACCACAGTGGGTGATGGGAGATTCGTTCTGTGGATTGTTGTAAAACACACACTTCAGTGTTCATGTATTCACCATCTTCCATCAATCCCACATGCTGCAGGTCAGAAATGCCTTCTGCGTCTCAGGAAAAGCCCAAGCACAGAAACACAGGTGCCTGCTGGAAGTCACCTGAGTATGTCAGAATGATACAGTCAGAGAAATACAGGTAAGAGAAATATCTACTGTAGCTGGTGAGGGCACAGTGAGACTTGTACTCTACACATTCCTAGGGACACCGTGAAGTCCCCCAAGTGCTTGGAAAAGACATTTGACACTATATATCAAGAACCTTTGAGGTGCTCGTACTAAGGGCGACTCTATGAAAATGAGTATATGTATATTCACCACACAGTTACTTTGGATGTGGAAAAATAAGAAATAATCTAAATGTCCCACAATACAAGAATGGTTAGGAAAACTATGTCTGCTGGATGAAATTTTGCCATTAAAGTTGAGAATTATAAAGATTAGATAGCTATATGAGAGAATATTTATAAAAGCAAAAGCAAGAGATGAAAGAAGGCAAGAAAGGGAGGAAGGAAGGAGGGAAGGAAGGAGGAAAAAAGGGAAATATTTCAAAACGGTAATAACGTAATTTATGGAGGAGTGAACTTACGTATTTAGACCTTTTTTTTTTGAGTCGGAGTCTCACTCCGTCGCCCAGACTGGAGCGCAGTGGCCGCTCCCGGCCACCGCAGCCTCGACCTGCTGGCCTCCGGCGATCCTTCCGCCTCAGCCTTCCGAGTAGCCGGAACTACAGGCGTGCGCTACCACGCCCGGCTGATTTTTTGATTTATTGTAGAGAGGAGGTCTCGCCTGCCCAGGCGGGTCTCAGGCAATCCACTCACCTCAGCCTCCCAAAGGCGAGGGATTTCAGGCTGCGCCACCAAGCCCGGCTATATTTAGACCATTTTATACTAAAAATAGCACCTTTTTAAAGGCACTTAAGCATTCGCATAAATAGTATTTTTAAATGTTTTAATAATCTTTGATATCTGTATATAACTTTTGAGGCTACATATAAAACCCCACCGTCATCACAAAAATCTTGCAAAAAAATTGAGTTTAGTATTGATGTCCTTATTCTGCAGATAAGGAAACTAGGCTCAGAAAAGGCCAAGTGGGGCCAGGCTCGGTGGCTCCGTCTGTCATCCCGCTCTTTGGGAGGCCGAGGTGAGTGGATTGTCTGAGCCCGCAGGTTCGAGACCTGCCCGGGCAACTTGGCGAGACCTCATCTCCACAATAAATAAAAAATTAGCCAGGCATGGTAGCACGTGCTTGTAGTTCCAGCTACTCAGAAGGCTGAGGCGGAAGGATCGCCGGAGCCCAGCAGGTGGAGGCTGCGGTGGCCGGGAGTGGCCACTGCACCCCGGTCTGGG